>NW_027261056.1:172500-182500 GCF_045791955.1 Oncorhynchus clarkii lewisi
CCTCTCTGTTCTCTCCTTCTCTCCTCTCTGTTCTCTCCTTCTCTCTCTGCTCTCTCCTCTCTGTTCTCTCCTTCTCTCCTCTCTGTTCTCTCCTTCTCACCTCTCTGCTCTCTCCTCTCTGTTCTCTCCTTCTCCCCTCTCTGTTCTCTCATTCTCTCCTCTCTGTTCTCTCCTCTCTGTTCTCCCCTTCTCTCCTCTCTGTTCTCTCCTTCTCTCATCTCTGTTCTCTCCTCTCTGTTCTCTCCTCTCTGTTCTCTCCTTCTCTCATCTCTGTTCTCTCCTTCTCTCCTCTCTGTTCTCTCCTCTCTGTTCTCTCCTCTCTGTTCTCTCCTTCTCTCATCTCTGTTCTCTCCTTCTCTCTTCTCTGTTCTCTCTGTTCTCTCCCTCTCTCCTTCTCTCTCTGTTCTCTCCTTCTCTCCTCTCTGTTCTCTCCTTCTCTCCTCTCTGTTCTCTCCTCTCTGTTCTCTCCTCCTCTCCTCTCTGTTCTCTCCTCTCTGTTCTCCCCTTCTCTCATTTTCTCTGTTATCTCTGGTCTCTCTTCTCTGATCTCTCCTCTCTGTTCTCTCCTCTCTGTTCTTTCCTCTCGGTTCTCTCCTTCTCTCTGTTCTCTCCTTCATCTCCTCCTCCTCTCCTCCTCCCCTTTGTCTCCTCCTCCTTCTCTTCCTCTTCAGATAGATGCTGTATAAGCTTTATGCTAATAAATGTATCTTGCCTTCTGATTGGCTAGGTGGAAATGTGACCATGTTGCTCCCATCTATCCAATCCTCTCAGATCTACAGAAGTGTCTTGGGGTCCATTTCAGTCTAGCATTATGCATAACGCCTTAAGGACATAAATCTCCCATTGAACAGGTGTCCTGTCAGAACTGACAGACAGGAGAGCAGACACTGAGCACTGAGCTCACAGCCTGTCTGTGGTACATCTGCATTCTGCCTGATAACCTGTAGGGGGCACTGTGGTTCCATGGCTACATTTACATCACTGCGAACAAGGACAGGACTGAGAGGAGTGGTGAGGTAGGAGCTGCTTGGTGCATTTTAAATTGTCTAAATCTATTCTGTATATCTCTGTATCTCTCTCTCTTTCACTCTCTCTGTGTCTCTCTCTGTTTATCTCTGTTTCTCTCTCTCTCCCTACCCTCTTAATGTCCAGATGCTTCTTTTACATTGTCTGGGTGACCACTGAGAATCAATATGTGCTGCTCTCAATTCACACTGTCTGCCTTGTTCTTGTCTGGTCTTGTCTGGTCTTGAAACCAAAACTATAGGGGTTGAGGAGGGTTGTGCACACACACACAGAGAGAGAGAGAGAGAGAGAGAGAGAGAGAGAGAGAGAGAGAGAGAGAGAGAGAGAGAGAGAAAGAAAGAAATCTGGTGATTCTGTCCCCAACCAAGGAGGGCCTACAGCAGCACCTAGATCTTCTGCACAGATTCTGTCAGACCTGGGCCCTGACAGTCGATCTCAGTAAGACAAAAATAATGGTGTTCCAAAAAATGTCCAGTAGCCAAGACAACAAATACAAATTATATCTAGACACTGTCACCCAAGAGCACACAAAGAATTACACCTGCCTCAGCCTAAACATCAACACCACAGGAAACTTCCACAAGGATGTGAACGATCTAAGAGACAAGGCGAGAAGGGCCTTCTATGCCATCAAAAGGAACTTAGAATTAGGATCTGGCAAAAAAATACTTGAATCAGTTGTCATAACCTTTGCCCTCTACGGTTGTGAGGTCTGGAGTCAAACACCCAGAAGACTCTGCATTCTGAAAACATATAATTTATATACAACACAAACCCCCAAACAATGCATGCACAGCGTAATTAGGACTGTACCTGCTAGTTAGCAACATCCAGAAAAGAGCTGTTACATTCGACAACCACCTAAAAGGAAGTGATGCTCACACATTCCACCACAAGGCCCTCACCTACAGAGAGATGAACCTAGAGAAGAGTCCCCTCAGAGCCCTCACCTACAGAGAGATGAACCTAGAGAAGAGTCCCCTCAGAGCCCTCACCTACAGAGAGATGGACCTAGAGAAGAGTCAGAGCCCTCACCTACAGAGAGATGGACCTAGAGAAGAGTCAGAGCCCTCACCTACAGAGAGATGGACCTAGAGAAGACTCTCCTCAGCCAGCTGGTTCTGGGGCTCTGTTGACACACACCAACAGACCCCACAGAGCCCCAGGACAGCAGAACAATTAGACACAACCAAATCACGAGAAAACAAAAATATAACTATTTGACACACTGGAAAGATTCAAAAACAGCGCAAACTAGAATGCTATTTGGCCCTAAACAGAGAGTACACAGTGGCAGAATACCTGACCACTGTGACTGACCCAAAGTTAAGGAAAGCTTTGACTATGCACAGACTCTGTGAGCATAGCCTTGCTATTGAGAAAGGCCGCCACAGGCAGACATGGCTCTCAAGAGAAGACAGGCTATGTGCACACTGCCCACAAAATGAGGTGGAAACTGAGCTGCACTTCCTAACCTCCTGCCCAATGTATGACCATATTAGAGAGACATATTTCCCTCAGATTACACGGTAAAGAAATCAAACATGAATAAACTACCATATATATTAGGAGAAATGCCGTATTGTGACAATCACAGCAGCCAGATGTGTGTCTCGTTGCCACGAGAAAAGGTCAACCAGTGAAGAACAAACAAAATTGTAAATACAACCTATATTGATGTGTTTATTTATTTTCCCAATAGCAAGGCTCTGCTCACTGAATCTGTTTAGGGACAGATAGCGTTCCAACTGTCTCTGTTTAATTGGTTTATTCTTTCCAGTCTGTCAAATAGTTATAATAATAATTTTGGTTCGGTGTCACGTGTGCTCCCTCTCATGCCTCTAGGTCGCCAGGCTGCTCGTTATGGCGCACACCTGTCACCATCGTTATGCGCACCTGCGCGTCATTAGACTCACCTGGACTCCATCACCTCCCTGATTTCCTACCCGATATATGTCACTCCCTGTGGTTCCTTCCCTATATATGTCACTCCCTGTGGTTCCTTCCCTATATATGTCACTTCCTTTGGTTCCTTCCCTATATATGTCCCTCCCTTTGGTTCCTTCCCTATATATGTCACTCCCTTTGGTTCCTTCCCTATATATGTCACTCCCTGTGGTTCCTTCCCTATATATGTCACTTCCTTTGGTTCCTTCCCTATATATGTCACTCCCTTTGATTCCTTCCCTATATATGTCACTCCCTTTGATTCCTTCCCTATATATGTCACTCCCTTTGGTTCCTGCCCTATATATGTCACTCCCTGTGGTTCCTTCCCTATATATGTCACTTCCTTTGGTTCCTTCCCTATATATGTCACTCCCTTTGCTTCCTTCCCTATATGTGTCACTTCCTTTGGTTCCTTCCCTATATATGTCACTCCCTTTGGTTTCTTCCCTATATATGTCTCTCCCTTTGGTTCCTTCCCTATATATGTCACTCTCTTTGGTTCCTTCCTTATATATGTCACTCCCTTTGGTTCCTTCCCTATATATGTCACTCCCCTTTGGTTCCTGCCCTATATATGTCCCTCCCTTTGGTTCCTGCCCTATATATGTCCCTCCCTTTGGTTCCTTCCCTATATATGTCTCTCCCTTTGCTTCATTCCCTATATATGTCACTCCCTTTGGTTCCTTTGCTTCCTTCCCTATATATGTCCCTCCCTTTGGTTCCTTCCCTATATATGTCTCTCCCTTTGATTCCTTCCCTATATATGCCTCTCCCTTTGCTTCCTTCCCTATATGTGTCACTTCCTTTGGTTCCTTCCCTATATATGTCACTCCCTTTGGTTTCTTCCCTATATATGTCTCTCCCTTTGGTTCCTTCCCTATATATGTCACTCTCTTTGGTTCCTTCCTTATATATGTCTCTCCCTTTGCTTCCTTCCCTATATATGTCACTCCCTTTGGTTCCTTCCCTATATATGTCACTCCCTTTGGTTCCTGCCCTATATATGTCCCTCCCTTTGGTTCCTTCCCTATATATGTCTCTCCCTTTGCTTCATTCCCTATATATGTCACTCCCTTTGGTTCCTTTGCTTCCTTCCCTATATATGTCCCTCCCTTTGGTTCCTTCCCTATATATGTCTCTCCCTTTGATTCCTTCCCTATATATGCCTCTCCCTTTGGTTCCTTCTCTATATATGTCTCTCTCTTTGGTTCCTTCCCTATATACAGTGCCTTGCGAAAGTATTCGGCCCCCTTGAACTTTGCGACCTTTTGCCACATTTCAGGCTTCAAACATAAAGATATAAAACTGTATTTTTTTGTGAAGAATCAACAACAAGTGGGACACAATCATGAAGTGGAACGACATTTATTGGATATTTCAAACTTTTTTAACAAATCAAAAACTGAAAAATTGGGTGTGCAAAATTATTCAGCCCCTTTACTTTCAATGCAGCAAACTCTCTCCAGAAGTTCAGTGAGGATCTCTGAAAGATCCAATGTTGACCTAAATGACTAATGATGATAAATACAATCCACCTGTGTGTAATCAAGTCTCCGTATAAATGCACCTGCACTGTGATAGTCTCAGAGGTCCGTTAAAAGCGCAGATAGCATCATGAAGAACAAGGAACACACCAGGCAGGTCCGAGATACTGTTGTGAAGAAGTTTAAAGACGGATTTGGATACAAAAAGATTTCCCAAGCTTTAAACATCCCAAGGAACACTGTGCAAGCGATAATATTGAAATGGAAGGAGTATCAGACCACTGCAAATCTACCAAGACCTGGCCGTCCCTATAAACTTTCAGCTCATACAAGGAGAAGACTGATCAGAGATGCAGCCAAGAGGCCCATGATCACTCTGGATGAACTGCAGAGATCTACAGCTGAGTTGGGAGACTCTGTCCATAGGACAACAATCAGTCGTATATTGCACAAATCTGGCCTTTCTGGAAGAGTGGCACGAAGAAAGCCATTTCTTAAAGATATCCATAAAAAGTGTTGTTTAAAGTTTGCCACAAGCCACCTGGGAGACACACCAAACATGTGGAAGAAGGTGCTCTGGTCAGATGAAACCAAAATTGAACTTTTTGGCAACAATGCAAGACGTTATGTTTGGGGTAAAAGCAACACAGCTCATCACCCTGAACACACCATCCCCACTGTCAAACATGGTGGTGGCAGCATCATGGTTTGGGCCTGCTTTTCTTCAGCAGGGACAGGGAAAATGGTTAAAATTGATGGGAAGATGGATGGAGCCAAATAGAGGACCATTCTGGAAGAAAACCTGATGGAGTCTGCAAAAGACCTGAGACTGGGACGGAGATTTGTCTTCCAACAAGACAATGATCCAAAACATAAAGCAAAATCTACAATGGAATGGTTCAAAAATAAACATATCCAGGTGTTAGAATGGCCAAGTCAAAGTCCAGACCTGAATCCAATCGAGAATCTGTGGAAAGAACTGAAAACTGCTGTTCACAAATGCTCTCCATCCAACCTCACTGAGCTCGAGCTGTTTTGCAAGGAGGAATGGAAAATAATTTCAGTCTCTCGATGTGCAAAACTGATAGAGACATACCCCAAGCGACTTACAGCTGTATTCGCAGCAAAAGGTGACGCCACAAAGTACTAACTTAAGGGGGCTGAATAATTTTGCACGCCCAATTTTTCAGTTTTTAATTTGTTAAAAAAGTTTGAAACATCCAATAAATGTCGTTCCACTTCATGATTGTGTCCCACTTGTTGTTGATTCTTCACAAAAAAATACAGTTTTATATCTTTATGTTTGAAGCCTGAAATGTGGCAAAAGGTCGCAATAGAATATTATAGAATATAATGGCTTTTTACAGGATTTTGATAATTATTGGGTATCGGCCTAATTCTGCTCTGCATCCATTATTTGGTGTTTTACTTTGTACACAGAGGATATTTTTGCAGAATTTTGCATGCACAGTCTAAATTTGGTGTTTGTCCCATTTAGTGAATTCTTGGTTGGTGAGCGGACCCCAGACCTCACTACCATAAAGGGCAATGGGCTCTATGACTGATTCAAGTATTTTTAGCCAGATCCTAATTTCCCTGTCTCACCCCACGGCCTTGTGGAAAGAAATGTGTGGTTTGTTTTTTGGCCAATTTTAGCCACACACTTGTTTGTGTACATGGATTAAATAATGTCCTATGTTTTACCCCCAACACCACTTTCCATCCATTTGTATACCAGGCCCTCATGCCAGATTCGACTGGAAAGATTTTTAGAAATCCACAAAGCTTGAGAGGACTTTGCCATTGTTTTGGTTTGTTTGTCAATTAGGGTGTGCGATCTGTCGTATGGTAATTTGGTAAAAAGCGTTAGTGTTTACTGTTTAGCTGCTTTCTGACGTGCTGTTCCTTTTTCTGTATTTCTATATTGTTTTAGTGATTCAACATAGTGAAGGCGTTTTCTGGGTCTCTGTTTTTGGTTGGTGATTCTCAATTTCCTTCTTAGGTTTTTGCATTCTTCATCAAGCCATTGTTTTATAACTTTTTTTTAGGTTGTCCGCTTGACATTTTTAGATTTGATAGAGAAGCCGCGAGGTCAAATATACTGTTTGGTTAACTTCCAAGTTTACACCTTCACTATTACAGTGAAACCTTTTGTACAGGTAATGGTCTAGAAGAGAGTGAATTTGTTGTTGCCTAATAGTTTTTTGGTAGATTTCCACACTATTTTCCTCCCATCTGTAAGGACTGAAACCGGAGATGAGAAGCAGGTAGAAGGAGTCAACATTAAACTGGAACAGATACAGGAAGAGCATTAGCACACAGGTGGTATACCAAGACAGACGACAATCAATGCTGAAGCAAGGAACAGAGGAACAAGGAACAGAGGAACAAGGAACAGAGGAACAAGGAACAGAGGAACAAGGAACAGAGGAACAAGGAACAGAGGAACAAGGAACAGAGGAACAAGGAACAGAGGAACAAGGAACAGAGTGGGGGACCAGACATATACAGTGGCTAGTGAAAGTATTCACCCCCTTGGCATTTCACTATTTTGTTGCCTTACAACTTAAAATAGATTTTATATTATATATTACATATATAAGGAAGGTAATGACAGAGGTGATTGGGTGAGTCCAATAATCACTGATGCGTGTTGACAGGGGGAAGGCAGGTGTGTGTAATGATGGTGGCAAGTGTGTGTAATGATGGTGGCAGGTGTGTGTAATGATGGTGAAAGTAATGCTGGGGAGCCGGGCGCCTCTGAGCGCAAGGGGGAAAGAGCGGGACACCATGTATAGCATTTCTTAATGTTATTCAGTTCCTTTGGCTTTGATGATAGGGGTGTCAGTGGGCTGACTGTGAACGCTCTGAGAGACTCTGGGTTGAGGTCAGTGATAAAGTAGTCTACAGTACTACTGCCAAGAGATGAGCTATAGGTGTACCTACCATAGGAGTCCCCTCGAAGCCTACCATTGACTATGTACATACCCAGCGTGCAACAGTTCTGCAGGAGTTGTGACCCGTTTTTGTTGGTTATTTTGTTGTAGTTGTGTCTAGGGGGGCGTATAGGGGAGGGAATGCTGTCATCTCCATGTAGGTGTTTGTCCCCCTGTGTGCTCTCTCGCTCTCTCACTCTCTCTCTCTCTCTCTCTCTCTGATCTCTCTCCCCTTCTCTCTCTCCGTCTATCTCTTTCTCTTTTTCTCTATTTCTTTCTTTCCCACAATCCCCCTTGTTCTTGGCAGCTAATCGGTAGCTCTGCGGATGATGTAAACCTTTGTTAAAACACGAGAAAGCAAATCTCACCGTCACCACAGAGAGGCTGGCGAAGTGTGTGTGTGTGACATAGTGCTGTGTGTGTGTGTGTGTGTGACATAGTGCTGTGTGTGTGTGTGTGTGTGTGTGTGTGTGTGTGTGTGTGTGTGTGTGTGACATAGTGCTGTGTGTGTGTGTGTGTGTGTGTGTGTGTGTGTGTGTGTGTGTGTGTGTGTGTGTGTGTGTGTGTGTGTGTGACATAGTGCTGTGTGTGTGTGTGTGTGTGTGTGTGTGTGTGTGTGTGTGTGTGTGTGTGTGTGACATAGTGCTGTGTGTGTGTGCAGCTGTGAACATGCTGATGAGGTACTTGGGTTACTGGCCCTGCGGTGGCAAGGTTTACTGTAATGTCTTCTCGGCTCGTATAGATAATGACTAACACTACAAATAGGTGAACATTTATATACCGCTGCCAGGTGCCGATTTATTGTTGCGAGGTTATTTACTTGGAAGTATTTTTCCTGCATCCCAAATAGCACCCTAACCCTTTGCTATTTGGGATACACCTTTGGTGTCTCTCGCTAAAAACCTTGTCGAGTTTCTTATAAGTCTGCTTGTGTTGGAAATAAAAAAAAACAGAGTAAAAATCTCATGGACGTAAAAGTTGTCCCTCTGTCAGTATGATGGTGTAAATAAAACAAAATGCCTACTAATGTTGCCGAGTTCGCAATCATCCAACGATTGTCAAATTTTAACTGATTTATAACTCTCTGTTATAAATCATGACAAGTAAGGATACCGATTATTAATATAATAATAACATTATTAATATAATAATAACATATGCCACCTAGCAAACACCTTATCCAAAGTGACTTACATGTGTGTATATACATATGGATGGCCACAGTGGGAATCGAACCCACAACCTTTGGCGTTGCAAGCACCACACTCTTATTCCACTACTAGATTGACATCTTACTAGGGATGGACGGTATCCTTCATAGCGCTTCTCTACCATACCCGGGCTATACGGGATTACCGGCAGTGACCGTAAGACCTGTATTGTTCTTTATGGATGTGTGTTTGTTTGGGGTTCGCACTAAAACAATTTGAATCAACAGGGATCTTGATCCAGGATCTGTTGTAGCCATGAAGCTTAATGTTGACTTCACTTAGCTAGCGAGTTAGCAAACCACATACATACACTGTAGCCGGAGTCCTGAGCTGGAGATTATTGTTATTATTATTTTAGATAGTTAACTTATGGTTTGAAACAGTGGCGTAGTTCAGTTAGTAGAACATGGTTCTCTGTAGTTCAGTTAGTAGAACATGGTTCTCTGTAGTTCAGTTAGTAGAACATGGTCCTCTGTAGTTCAGTTAGTAGAACATGGTCCTCTGTAGGTCAGTTAGTAGAACATGGTCCTCTGTAGTTCAGGTAGTAGAACATGGTTCTCTGTAGTTCAGTTAGTAGAACATGGTTCTCTGTAGTTCAGTTAGTAGAACATGGTCCTCTGTAGTTCAGTTAGTAGAACATGGTCCTCTGTAGGTCAGTTAGTAGAACATGGTCCTCTGTAGTTCAGGTAGTAGAACATGGTTCTCTGTAGTTAGTAGAACATGGTTCTCTGTAGTTCAGTTAGTAGAACATGGTTCTCTGTAGTTCAGTTAGTAGAACATGGTTCTCTGTAGTTCAGTTAGTAGAACATGGTTCTCTGTAGTTCAGTTAGTAGAACATGGTTCTCTGTAGTTCAGTTAGTAGAACATGGTTCTCTGTAGTTCAGTTAGTAGAACATGGTCCTCTGTAGTTCAGTTAGTAGAACATGGTCCTCTGTAGGTCAGTTAGTAGAACATGGTCCTCTGTAGTTCAGGTAGTAGAACATGGTTCTCTGTAGTTAGTAGAACATGGTTCTCTGTAGTTCAGTTAGTAGAACATGGTTCTCTGTAGTTCAGTTAGTAGAACATGGTTCTCTGTAGTTCAGTTAGTAGAACATGGTTCTCTGTAGTTCAGTTAGTAGAGCATGGTCCTCTGTAGTTAGTAGAACATGGTCCTCTGTAGTTCAGTTAGTAGAACATGGTCCTCTGTAGGTCAGTTAGTAGAACATGGTCCTCTGTAGTTCAGTTAGTAGAACATGGTCCTCTGTAGTTCAGTTAGTAGAACATGGTCCTCTGTAGCTCAGTTAGTAGAACATGGTCCTCTGTAGTTCAGTTAGTATAACATGATCCTCTGTAGGTCAGTTAGTAGAACATGGTACTCTGTAGTTCAGTTAATAGAACATGGTCCTCTGTAGTT
>NW_027261056.1:190000-290000 GCF_045791955.1 Oncorhynchus clarkii lewisi
TTGTCCTCCGCCCCATTCTCCTGCTGAAGCTACAATACTGTGTTGTCCTCAGCCCCATTCTCCTGCTGAAGCTACAGTACTGTGTTGTCCTCAGCCCATTCTCCTGCTGAAGCTACAGTACTGTGTTGTCCTCAGCCCCATTCTCCTGCTGAAGCTACAATACTGTGTTGTCCTCCGCCCCATTCTCCTGCTGAAGCTACAATACTGTGTTGTCCTCCGCCCCATTCTCCTGCTGAAGCTATAGTACTGTGTTGTCCTCCGCCCCATTCTCCTGCTGAAGCTACAATACTGTGTTGTCCTCCGCCCCATTCTCCTGCTGAAGCTACAATACTGTGTTGTCCTCCGCCCCATTCTCCTGCTGAAGCTATAGTACTGTGTTGTCCTCCGCCCCATTCTCCTGATGAAGCTACAATACTGTGTTGTCCTCCGCCCCATTCTCCTGCTGAAGCTACAATACTGTGTTGTCCTCCGCCCCATTCTCCTGCTGAAGCTATAGTACTGTGTTGTCCTCCGCCCCATTCTCCTGCTGAAGCTACAATACTGTGTTGTCCTCCGCCCCATTCTCCTGCTGAAGCTACAATACTGTGTTGTCCTCCGCCCCATTCTCCTGCTGAAGCTACAATACTGTGTTGTCCTCCGCCCCATTCTCCTGCTGAAGCTACAATACTGTGTTGTCCTCCGCCCCATTCTCCTGCTGAAGCTATAGTACTGTGTTGTCCTCCGCCCCATTCTCCTGCTGAAGCTACAATACTGTGTTGTCCTCCGCCCCATTCTCCTGCTGAAGCTACAATACTGTGTTGTCCTCAGCCCCATTCTCCTGCTGAAGCTACAATACTGTGTTGTCCTCCGCCCCATTCTCCTGCTGAAGCTATAGTACTCTAACAACACTGTCTCTTGTGTCAACAGCAGGGAAATCCATTTCTTCAGCACGTCCATTTAAAGGTGCATTAGCATACAAATGCAGGGAGGACAACACTGTGTGTGTGTGTGTGTGTGTGTGTGTGTGTGTGTGTGTGTGTGCCTGTGCCTGTGCCTGTGCCTGTGCGTGTGAGAGAGTGCACGTACGTAGCTATAGCCAGAGGGCCCAGGAGAGTAGGGGAGGGTTGGCGGTGAGCTCAGTTCAGTTTAGTGATTCCCGTTGAGTGGATGTGCATTATGATTGCAGCATCAAGCAGTAGTTGTTCAATTAAAACCTGATCGCGGGTTGGTTAATCAGGCTGACGTAGCATTATAACAACTCTCCTCTGATCGCAGGTTGGTTAATCAGGTTGACGTAGCATTATAACAACTCTCCTCTGATCGCAGGTTGGTTAATCAGGCTGACGTAGCATTATAACAACTCTCCTCTGATCGCAGGTTGGTTAATCAGGCTGACGTAGCATTATAACAACTCTCCTCTGATCGCAGGTTGGTTAATCAGGCTGACGTAGCATTATAACAACTCTCCTCTGATCGCGGGTTGGTTAATCAGGCTGACGTAGCATTATAACAACTCTCCTCTGATCACAGGTTGGTTAATCAGGTTGACGTAGCATTATAACAACTCTCCTCTGATCGCAGGTTGGTTAATCAGGTTGACGTAGCATTATAACAACTCTTCTCTGATCGCAGGTTGGTTAATCAGGTTGACGTAGCATTATAACAACTCTCCTCTGATCGCAGGTTGGTTAATCAGGCTGACGTAGCATTATAACAACTCTCCTCTGATCGCAGGTTGGTTAATCAGGCTGACGTAGCATTATAACAACTCTCCTCTGATCGCAGGTTGGTTAATCAGGTTGACGTAGCATTATAACAACTCTTCTCTGATCGCAGGTTGGTTAATCAGGCTGACGTAGCATTATAACAACTCTCCTCTGATCGCAGGTTGGTTAATCAGGTTGACGTAGCATTATAACAACTCTCCTCTGATCGCAGGTTGGTTAATCAGGTTGACGTAGCATTATAACAACTCTCCTCTGATCGCAGGTTGGTTAATCAGGCTGACGTAGCATTATAACAACTCTCCTCTGATCGCAGGTTGGTTAATCAGGCTGACGTAGCATTATAACAACTCTCCTCTGATCGCAGGTTGGTTAATCAGGTTGACGTAGCATTATAACAACTCTTCTCTGATCGCAGGTTGGTTAATCAGGCTGACGTAGCATTATAACAACTCTCCTCTGATCGCAGGTTGGTTAATCAGGTTGACGTAGCATTATAACAACTCTCCTCTGATCGCAGGTTGGTTAATCAGGTTGACGTAGCATTATAACAACTCTCCTCTGATCGCAGGTTGGTTAATCAGGTTGACGTAGCATTATAACAACTCCCCTCTGATCGCAGGTTGGTTAATCAGGCTGACGTAGCATTATAACAACTCTCCTCTGATCGCAGGTTGGTTAATCAGGTTGACGTAGCATTATAACAACTCTTCTCTGCTCGCAATTTGGTTGATCAGGCCTGCTAACTGTCTGAATCGCCGCGCCCCAACCACTCACTGGACCCATATTTACTTTCAATCTCTTTTCGATTTTTAATTCGATTATACCTTCCGGTAACCTGCCTCACCCAATGTGATACGGAATCGCTATTATTTTTTTAACAACTCTCCTCTGATCGCAGGTTGGTTAATCAGGTTGACGTAGCATTATAACAACTCTTCTCTGATTGCAGGTTGGTTAATCAGGCTGACGTAGCATTTCTCCTCTGATCGCAGGTTGGTTAATCAGGCTGACGTAGCATTTCTCCTCTGATCGCAGGTTGGTTAATCAGGCTGACGTAGCATTATAACAACTCTCCTCTGATCGCAGGTTGGTTAATCAGGTTGACGTAGCATTATAACAACTCTTCTCTGATCGCAGGTTGGTTAATCAGGCTGACATAGCATTATAACAACTCTCCTCTGATCACAGGTTGGTTAATCAGGCTGACGTAGCATTATAACGGCTCTCCTCTGATCGCAGGTTGGTTAATCAGGCTGACTTAGCATTATAACAACTCTCCTCTGATCACAGGTTGGTTAATCAGGCTGACGTAGCATTATAACAACTCTCCTCTGATCACAGGTTGGTTAATCAGGCTGACGTAGCATTTCTCCTCTGATCACAGGTTGGTTAATCAGGCTGACGTAGCATTATAACAACTCTTCTCTGATCGCAGGTTGGTTAATCAGGCTGACTTAGCATTATAACAACTCTCCTCTGCTTTTTAGAGCAATGACGCGAGAGTGAGGGGGACCGTGCAGTATAACAAAACAGGGGTGGTAGCCGAAGTCTGATTCCAAGTGGCACACAATTCCCTATTGGCCCTGGTCTAAAGGAGTGTACTACATATCGAATAGGGTGCCACTTGGGACGCATCCTAGTGTGATTGCATTTCAAATCGAGATTTCAACCCATTAATGTATAGCATCTGAACCACGTGTTTTTTCCTAATATGGATGGTTAATTATAACATTACAGTATAAGTTCATTACAGATGCTTAGAGTGGCTATGTTTGGTTTGTATGGAAACTATAGTTAAACCGGTAGCAACTTGAGGATGTAGTGTAGAATGTGATATAGGTTCTAATCCAAGGTGGCGTAGCAGTCAGACGTCTTGTCGTGTCGTGTTCCTTGTACAGTGCCTTGCGAAAGTATTCGGCCCCCTTGAACTTTGCGACCTTTTGCCACATTTCAGGCTTCAAACATAAAGATATAAAACTGTATTTTTTTGTGAAGAATCAACTACAAGTGGGACACAATCATGAAGTGGAATGACATTTATTGGATATTTCAAACTTTTTTAACAAATCAAAAACTGAAACATTGGGCGTGCAAAATTATTCAGCCCCCTTAAGTTAATACTTTGTAGCGCAGTACTGTGCAGCCGTCTTCATCGACCTTGCCAAGGCTTTCGACTCTGTCAATCACCATATTCTTATCGGCAGACTCAGTAGCCTCGGTTTTTCTGATGACTGCCTTGCCTGGTTCACCAACTACTTTGCAGACAGAGTTCATTGTGTCAAATCGGAGGGCATGCTGTCCGGTCCTCTGGCAGTCTCTATGGGGATGCCACAGGGTTCAATTCTCGGGCCGACTCTTTTCTCTGTATATATCAATGATGTTGCTCTTGCTGCGGGCGATTCCCTGATCCACCTCTACGCAGACGACACCATTCTATATACTTCTGGCCCATCCTTGGAAACTGTGCTATCTAACCTCCAAACGAGCTTCAATGCCATACAACACTCCTTCTGTGGCCAACTACTCTTAAACGTTAGTATAACCAAATGCATGCTTTTCAACCGTTCGCTGCCTGCACCCGCACGCCTGACTAGCATCACCACCCTGGATGGTTCCGACCTTGAATATGTGGACATCTATAACTACCTAGGTGTCTGGCTAGACTGTAAACTCTCCTTCCAGACTCATATCAAACATCTCCAATCGAAAATCAAATCTAGAGTCGGCTTTCTATTCCGCAACAAAGCCTCCTTCACTCAAGCCGCCAAACTTACCCTAGTAAAACTGACTATCCTACCGATCCTCGACTTCGGTCATCTACAAAATTGCTTCCAACACTCTACTCAGAAAACTGGATGCAGTTTATCACAGTGCCATCCGTTTTGTCACTAAAGCACCTTATACCACCCACCACTGCGACCTGTATGCTCTAGTCGGCTGGCCCTCGCTACATATTCGTCGCTAGACCCACTGGCTCCAGGTCATCTACAAGTCCATGCTAGGTAAAGCTCCGCCTTATCTCAGTTCACTGCTCACGATGGCAACACCCACCCGTAACACGCGCTCCAGCAGGTGTATCTCACTGATCATCCCTAAAGCCAACACCTCATTTGGCCGCCTTTCGTTCCAGTTCTCTGCTGGTTGTGACTGGAACGAATTGCAAAAATCGCTGAAGTTGGAGACTTTTATCTCCCTCACCAACTTCAAACATCTGCTATCTGAGCAGCTAACCGATCGCTGCAGCTGTACATAGTCTATCGGTAAATAGCCCGCCCATTTTTACCTACCTCATCCCCATACTGTTTTTATTTATTTACTTTTCTGCTCTTTTGCACACCAATATCTCTACCTGTACATGACCATCTGATAATTTATCACTCCAGTGTTAATCTGCAAAATTGTAATTATTCGCCTACCTCCTCATGCCTTTTGCACACAATGTATATAGACTCTCCTTTTTTCTACTGTGTTATTGACTTGTTAATTGTTTATTCCATGTGTAACTCTGTGTTGTCTGTTCACACTGCTATGCTTTATCTTGGCCAGGTCGCAGTTGCAAATTAGAACTTGTTCTCAACTAGCCTACCTGGTTAAATAAAGGTGAAATAAAAAAATAAAAAAAGGATGGAGTTAATTTAGGATGGAGTTAATGTAGGATTTCAGTTAATGTAGGATTTCAGTTAATGTAGGATGGAGTTAATGTAGGATTTCAGTTAATGTAGGATTTCAGTTAATGTAGGATGGAGTTAATGTAGGATTTCAGTTAATGTAGGATTTCAGTTAATGTAGGATGGAGTTAATGTAGGATTTCAGTTAATGTAGAATGGAGTTAATGTAGGATTTCAGTTAATGTAGGATGGAGTTAATGTAGGATGGAGTTAATTTAGGATTGAGTTAATGTAGGATTTCAGTTAATGTAGGATGGAATTAATGTAGGGTGGAGTTAATTTAGGATGGAGTTAATTTAGGATGGAGTTAATGTAGGATTTCAGTTAATGTAGGATGGAGTTAATGTAGGATGGAGTTAATGTAGGATGGAGTTAATGTAGGATTTCAGTTAATGTAGGATGGAGTTAATGTAGGATGGAGTTAATGTAGGATGTGGGGATGTAATGTAGGGGTATGGTAACTGGTATGGGGATGTAATGTAGGGTTATGGTAACTGGTACTGCTATGGGGATATAAAGATGTCAGGTAACGTGGGAGGTTTTGTAAAAGTGGTTTATAAATGAATAAAATGCAGTGTTTGGACCTACGTGAGGTCACAGAGGGCCGTCCTACTTTCTGATAGAGCGAGCAGCGATCAGTGTAAAGCCTGTCCCCCGTGATAAATCTCAGTGCAGTATTATAAATTGGATCTAGTGGCTTCACCCCTTCCCTTTTATGTCCGGAACAGGGGTTTGAAATCATTAAAATACTATTTTGTCGTAATTTTTCCACCATGACCCATCATCTGTTTTTTCTTAAGGGACTCAACAGGTAAAACATTACACCTGGTACTGAAATAGTGACGTCCTTGATGTGCCGGGTCAATTAGATCCGTAATTTGACCCCCCGATTTATGTCCTTGACTTTGGTCCATTTAACTTTTGTACGGTTTGTCCTTGAAACAAGCTGCTTCCTGCAAAGGAATGCTGCAATCACGCTGACCACATAGATATATGTATTAAATCAAATTGATTTATTATAGCCCTTCTTAGATCAGCTGATATATCAAAGTGCTGTATTGAAACCAAGCCTAAAACCCCAAACAGCAAGCAATGTAGGTGTAGAAGCACGGTGGCTAGGAAAAAACTCCCTAGAAAGGCCAAAACCTAGGAAGAAACCTAGAGAGGAACCAGGCTATGAGGGGTGGAGATTATAACAGAACATGGCCAAGATGTTCAAATGTTCAGAAATGACCAGCATTGTCACGCCCTGGCCATAAAGAGGCTCTGTATTCTCTATTTTGGTTAGGCCAGGGTGTGACTAGGGTGGGCATTCTATGTCCTTTTTTCTATGTGTTGTATTTCTATGTCTTGGCCTGGTATGGTTCTCAATCAGGGACAGCTGTCTATCGTTGTCTCTGACTGAGAACCATACTTAGGTACCCTTTTCCCACACCTGTTTCGTCGTTGTTCAGGGCACATAGCCCAAAGCTTCACGGTTGTTTTTTTTGTTCTTTGTTTTGTCGGCGTCATTTTTAAATAAAGTTCAAATGTATGCTTACCATGCTGCACCTTGGTCCAGTCCTTCAGCCAGCTGTGACAAGCATGGTCAGATAATAATAATCACAGTAGTTGTTGAGGGTGCAACAGGCCAGCACCTCCTACCGCTCCTGCTGTCTCCAGAGAGTTGAAAACAGCAGGTCTGGGACAGGTAGCACGTGCGGTGAACAGGTCAGGTTTCCATAGCCGCAGGCAGAACAGTTGAAACTGGAGCAGCACCATGACCAGGTGGACTGGGGACAGCAAAGAGTCATCATGCCAGGTAGGCCTGAGTCATGGTCCTAGGGCTCAGGTCCTCCAGGAGAGAGAAAGAAAGAGAGAAATAGAGAATTAGAGAGAGCATACTTAAATTCACACAGGACACTGGATAAGGCAGGAGAAATACTCCAGATATAACAGACTGACCCTAGCCCCCCGACACATAAACTACTGCAGCATAAATACTGGAGGCAGAGACAGGAGGGGTCAGGAGACACTGTGGCCCCATTCTATGATACCCCCGGACAGGGCCAAACAGGCTGGATATAACTCCACCCACTTTGCCAAATCACAGCCCCCACACCACTAGAGGGATATCTTCAACCACCAACTGAGACCATCCTGAGACAAGGCAGAGTATAGCCCACAAAGATCTCCACCACGGCACAACCCAAGGGGGGACCCCAACCCAGACAGGAAGACCACGTTAGTGACTCAACCCACTCAAGTGACGCACCCCTCCTAGGGACGGCATGAAAGAACACCAGAGGCAGAGAATCCCAGTGGAGAGAGTGGAACCGGCCAGGCAGAGACAGAAAACAACATACACTGAATGTACAAAACATTCGGATGACCTTCCTAATATACAGTTGCAACCCCTCTTTTTGTCCTCAGAACAGCCTCAATTTGTCAGGGCATGGACTCTACAAGGTGTTGAATAGCGTTCCACAGGGATGCTCTGGCCCATGTTGACTCTACAAGGTGTTGAATAGCGTTCCACAGGGATGCTCTGGCCCATGTTGACTCTACAAGGTGTTGAATAGCGCTCCACAGGGATGCTCTGGCCCATGTTGACTCTACAAGGTGTTGAATAGCGTTCCACAGGGATGCGCTGGCCCATGTTGACTCTACAAGGTGTAGAAAGCGTTCCACAGGGATGCGCTGGCCCATGTTGACTCTACAAGGTGTTGAATAGCGTTCCACAGGGATGCGCTGGCCCATGTTTACTCTACAAGGTGTTGAATAGCGTTCCACAGGGAGGCTCTTGCCCATGTTGACTCTACAAGGTGTTGAATAGCGTTCCACAGGGATGCTCTGGCCCATGTTGACTCTACAAGGTGTTGAATAGCGTTCCACAGGGATGCTCTGGCCCATGTTGACTCTACAAGGTGTTGAATAGCGTTCCACAGGGATGCGCTGGCCCATGTTGACTCTACATGGTGTTGAATAGCGTTCCACAGGGATGCTCTGGCCCATGTTGACAATACAAGGTGTTGAATAGCGTTCCACAGGGATGCGCTGGCCCATGTTGACTCTACAAGGTGTAGAAAGCGTTCCACAGGGATGCGCTGGCCCATGTTGACTCTACAAGGTGTTGAATGGCGTTCCACAGGGATGCGCTGGCCCATGTTGGCTCTACAAGGTGTAGAAAGGGTTCCACAGGGATGCTCTGGCCCATGTGGACTCTACAAGGTGTTGAATAGCGTTCCACAGGGATGCGCTGGCCCATGTTTACTCCAATGCTTCCCACAGTTGTGTCAAGTTGGCTGGTAGGGGATCTCTATTCTGAATAGCTCGTTCCATCTCATCCCCACAGATGCTCAATTGGATTGAGATCTGGTGACTCGGCAGGCCACCGCAGTAAGCTGAATTCACTGTCATGTCCGTGGAACCATTCCTGGATCATCTTAGCCTTGTGGCATGGGAGCATTAAACATCTATTAGCAGAAGGATACACTGTTGCCATGAAGGGATGCACCTGATTGGCTATGAGGTTCAGATATCCTGTGGCATTCAAATGTTGCTCCACTTTTATCAAGGGGCCCAATGTGTGTCATGAAAACATACCCCACACACAATCACACCCCCCACCACCAGCCTGCAATGTTGACACGCAGCATGATGGATACACTGTTCTTATGTGCTTTTCTCCATACCCTAGTCCTCCCATCAGCATGAAACAGCAGGAACTGGGATTCATCATACCAGGCAATGTTATTCAAATGTTTCCAGCGTCCATTTGTTTTTGTTCCTTATCCCACTGCAACTGCAGTTTCCTGTTTATCTTCTGAAAGAAGTGGAACTCTGTAAGGTCGTTGGCAGCCATACCCCCATTCGTGTCAAGGTAGGATAAGTTGTGCATTCTTTTATGGGTCTTTGGTCACCAATGTTGTACTGGACTGTCAGTTTAACTAACTGTAACCGGTCTGTTGAACAAGTCGCCTCCTTTGTCCTCTTTTATCAATATCCTATTTTCCACCGCTGGCTTGTCATTGGCTGGATGTCCTTTTGGACCATTCTTGATGCACACGGGAAACTGTTGATCGTGAAAATACCCCGTTTTGCCACTTAATATAATGTTTACATACCCTACATTACTCATCTCATGTGTATATGTATATACTGTACTCGATACCATCTACTGCATCTTGCCTATGCCATTCTGTACCATCACTCATTCATATATCTTTATGGACATATTCTTTATCCCTTTACACTTGTGTGTATACGGTAGAAGTTGTGGAATTGTGAGGTTAGATTACTCGTTGGTTATTACTGCATCGTCGGAATTAGAAGCACAAGCATTTCGCTACACCAGGGAAAATATTCAGATTTTAAAGTTATAATAATATAATTTTAAAGTTATATATATATATTTATTTTTTTTGTTTATTAATGAATTATTATTTACCTCACGTTAGTCTCATTCCAAACGTCGTAAATTGTTGGTTATCTGCACAAACCCAGTCTTCACTATGAGTCATCCATACATCAATTGTCTTAAATCATTTATTTACTAACTAAGTAATTCACAGAAATGCACACAAACAAACAGTAGGTAGTTACAAGGAAATGATAGCGGAGTTTCCCGAGTGGGATAAACCGGTATCGCGGCTTGGTGGACAAAAGGGGAAGTGAGGGTCGACTGAGATGAGACACGACAAAGTTGATAATTATAACAATTGAAATGCTAATCCTTTGCACATGAACACTCAGTCATTCGGGAATAATTGCAATCAATATATATGTTTACGTTCAGTGTGTCGTCATGATCTCTGTTGAAAAGTTTGTTTCTGTTGGAGAGTTTGTCCGCCCTCTCTCTGTCGTGGTTAGAATGGATAGTTCAGAGTGACATTCATTCATGTCGTTATAGAATAGATGTTTTGGCGGTTGTCGGGCTTCGCGTTCAATGATACAGAATTCCTAGCTGCAGACTAGAAATTAATATCAAAGACTTGTTCTTATTCTGGCGATATGGATAGTCTAAGAGTTTAACCACGTGGGATGGTTAAAAGATTCAGCAGTCTCGTCTCAAACCTTGGCCCTCTCGTTATCGAGGTCAGCTGGTCTGCAACCTTTGTCCTCTCGTCATTGAGAGAAACATGGTCTGGTGATTGAAGAGTATTCGGTAGAGCAGAATGGGCGGTCCTGGGCGGTCCTCTGTTCATGGGCGGTCCTCTGATTTAGTTAAACTCCAAAGGGAATTGGAGTTTCCTTCATTAAACGGTCCAAATCACATTACACAATTTCACAAACAGTATCATACTCACTCATTCATCTTATACAACAATTAGATGTAAGCTTCATAACTGAGGCTATTATATAAACAGCGTTATGGTAATGTGGCCGTATTGTCTCTCATGAGTTTCACAAACTTGTACCAAATGGACCAGTTCGTAGCTGGATTCTTCACCGATCATTTATACCTTCTCCAGAACATAAATGTTGTTCGGACCTCAAATTCTGTGAGGTGGAATAAATTATTTTGTTCTCTCTATGAAAACTCACTCTCTCTATACACTATGGCCATGAGGAGATAACCTCCTCCAGGAATTTACGACCTGAGGTCGCAGCAGCCTGAGTGTAGGAGACAGAGAGAGGGGGATGGTGCTCGCTGTACCTAAAGAGGGCAACATCATGACAACATTTTGATGTTACATCCTGATGTCAACGTTCTAGGTGAATGGGGTTCGAGGAGGCGGAGTCAGGCGCAGGATACAGGAATGAGAAAAAATCTGAGCTTTACTCAAAATAAGCTCAAAATAATGTTCGAACAAGGATAAACATAAATATCCAGAGCACATAAATGAAACCACTTGACAACGTCAATCACGCACAAAACAACAGGGAGGAAAGCCAGAGGGTTAAATAAGGAACACTGATTATGGAATCCCG
Source organism: Oncorhynchus clarkii lewisi (assembly GCF_045791955.1). Taxonomy (NCBI): domain Eukaryota; kingdom Metazoa; phylum Chordata; class Actinopteri; order Salmoniformes; family Salmonidae; genus Oncorhynchus; species Oncorhynchus clarkii. Next base: position 201,288 of record NW_027261056.1, read on the forward strand.
GTGTGAAGACAAAACAAATGAAACATGGATCGGTGGTGACTAGAAAGCCGGTGACGTCGACCGCCGGAACGCCGCCCGAACAATGAGAGGGACCAACTTTGGCAGAAGTCGAACAATTATTAACAATTATTAAATTGAGATTTTGTGTCAGAATAAAAATGTCAAAGTGGAATTGTGTTTGTATAAAAAAAAAAAATACTAATAAAAATGAAAAGCTTTAAATGTCTTGAGTCAATAAGTGTTCAACCCCTTTGTTATGGCTGAAGATGTTCAGGAGTAAAACTGGGTTTAACAAGTCACACAATAAGTTGCATGGACTCACTCTGTGTTCAATAATAGTCTTTATCATGATTTTTTTATGACTACCTAATCTCTGTACCCCACACATACATACATACATACATCTGTAAGGTAGTAGTGAATTTCAAGCCCAGATTCAAACACAAAGACCAGGGAGGTTTTTCAATGCCCCGCATAGAAGGGAACCTATTGGTAGATGAAAAAGAAGCAGATTGAATATCCCTTTATGGTAAAGTTATGAATTACACTGTGGATGGTGCATCAACACACCCAGTCACTACAAAGATACAGGAGTCCTTCCTAACTCAGTTGCCGGCGAGGAAGGAAACCACTCAGGGATTTCACCATGAGGCCAATGGTGACTTTAAAACAGGTACAGAGTTTAATGGCTGTGATATGAGAAAACAGAATGGATCAACAACATTGTAGTTATTCCACAATACTAACCTAAATTACAGAGTGAAAAGAAGGAAGCCTGTACAGAATAACAAATATTCCAAAACATGCATCCTGTTTGCAACAAGGCTCTTAAGTAATGCTGCAAATAATGTGGCAAATAAATGTACTTTATGTCCTCATTACAAAGCGTTATTTTTGGGACAAATCCAAGACAACACATCACTGGGTACCATTCTTCAAATTTTCAAGCATGGTGGTGGCTGCATCATGTTATGGGTATGCAAAATCCTAGAGGAAAACCTGGTTCAGCTTGCTTTCCAACAGACAATGGGAGATGAATTCACCTTTCAGCTGGACAATAACCTAAAACACAAGGCCAAATATACACAGGAGTTGCTTACCAAGACAACATTGAATATTCCTCAGTGGCCTAGTTATAGTTTTGACTTAAATCGGCTTCAAAATCTATATCAAGACTTGAAAATAGCTTTTTAGCAATGATCAACAACTAACTTGACAAAACTTCGAAGATACAACATTACAGAGGTGGAAAAAGTACTCAATGTCATACATGAGTAAAACTAAAGATGCCTTCATAGAAAATGACTCAAGTAAAAGTGAAATTCACTCAGTAAAATACTACTTGAGTAAAAGTCTAAAAGGATTTGGTTTTAAGATGACTTAAGTATCAAAAGTAAATGTATAAATAATTTCAAATTCCTCATTAAGCAAACCAGGGGGCACCATTTTCTTGCCAGGGGCACTCTCCACACTAGACATGACCAGGGATATTATCTTGATAAGTGAGTGAATTTGACAATTTTCCTGTCCCGCTAAGCATTCAAAATGTAATGAGTACTTTTGGGTGTCAGGGAAAATGTATATATTAAAAAGTATATGATTTTTTTTAGGAATGTAGTAAAGAAAAGTTGAAAGAAATGTAAAGTATTTAAAAATATGTTTTACTTAAGTACTTTACACCACTGCAACATTATAATTCATAAACATCTTAATCTTTCTAAACTCAAGTTAAACTCAGCCACTCTCCGGATTAATTTGTGGTAGTTGTCAGTACAGTATCTGGAGGCCAACACCTTTTACAACATATTGTCTTTCTTCACCCTAATAATTCTGACTTCTACCTTTTTAGATGAAACTTCATGAAGACCAAGAGGGAAACAATCCAGTTTTGAAGTGTTAGAGCTCTAGGTAGTTAGAGTGTTAGCCCAGTGTAGACTGGAGCTCTAGGTAGCCTAGTGGTTAGAGTGTTAGCCCAGTGTAGACCGGAGCTCTAGGTAGCCTAGTGGTTACAGTGTTAGCCCAGTGTAGACCGGAGCTCTAGGTAGCCTAGTGGTTAGAGTGTTAGCCCAGTGTAGACCGGAGCTCTAGGTAGCCTAGTGGTTAGAGTGTTAGCCCAGTGTAGACCGGAGCTCTAGGTAGCCTAGTGGTTAGAGTGTTAGCCCAGTGTAGACCGGAGCTCTAGGTAGGCTAGTGGTTAGAGTGTTAGCCCAGTGTAGACCGGAGCTCTAGGTAGCCTAGTGGTTAGAGTGTTAGCCCAGTGTAGACCGGAGCTCTAGGTAGCCTAGTGGTTAGAGTGTTAGCCCAGTGTAAACCAGAGCTCTAGGTAGCCTAGTGGTTAGAGTGTTAGCCCAGGATAGACCAGAGCTCTAGGTAGCCTAGTGGTTTGAGTGTTAGCCCAGTGTAGACCGGAGCTCTAGGTAGCCTAGTGGTTAGAGTGTTAGCCCAGTGTAGACCAGAGCTCTAGGTAGCCTAGTGGTTAGAGTGTTAGCCCAGTGTAGACCGGAGCTCTAGGTAGCCTAGTGGTTAGAGTGTTAGCCCAGTGTAGACCGGAGCTCTAGGTAGCCTAGTGGTTAGGGTGTTAACCCAGTGTAGACCGGAGCTCTAGGTAGCCTAGTGGTTAGAGTGTTAGCCCAGTGTAGACCGGAGCTCTAGTTAGCCTAGTGGTTAGAGTGTTAGCCCAGTGTAGACCGGAGCTCTAGGTAGCCTAGTGGTTAGTGTGTTAACCCAGTGTAGACCGGAGCTCTAGGTAGCCTAGTGGTTAGGGTGTTAGCCCAGTGTAGACCGGAGCTCTAGGTAGCCTAGTGGTTAGGGTGTTAACCCAGTGTAGACCGGAGCTCTAGGTAGCCTAGTGGTTAGAGTGTTAGCCCAGTGTAGACCGGAGCTCTAGTTAGCCTAGTGGTTAGAGTGTTAGCCCAGTGTAGACCGGAGCTCTAGGTAGCCTAGTGGTTAGAGTGTTAGCCCAGTGTAGACCGGAGCTCTAGGTAGCCTAGTGGTTAGGGTGTTAACCCAGTGTAGACCGGAGCTCTAGGTAGCCTAGTGGTTAGAGTGTTAGCCCAGTGTAGACCGGAGCTCTAGTTAGCCTAGTGGTTAGAGTGTTAGCCCAGTGTAGACCGGAGCTCTAGGTAGCCTAGTGGTTAGAGTGTTAGCCCAGTGTAGACCGTTGCTCTAGGTAGCCTAGTGGTTAGAGTGTTAGCCCAGTATAGACCGGAGCTCTAGGTAGCCTAGTGGTTAGAGTGTTAGCCCAGTGTAGACCGGAGCTCTAGGTAGCCTAGTGGTTAGAGTGTTAGCCCAGTGTAGACCGGAGCTCTAGATAGCCTAGTGGTTAGAGTGTTAGCCCAGTGTAGACCGGAGCTCTAGGTAGCCTAGTGGTTAGAGTGTTTGCCCAGTGTAGACCAGAGCTCTAGGTAGCCTAGTGGTTAGAGTGTTAGCCCAGTGTAGACCGGAGCTCTAGGTAGCCTAGTGGTTAGAGTGTTAGCCCAGTGTAGACCGTTGCTCTAGGTAGCCTAGTGGTTAGAGTGTTAGCCCAGTGTAGACCGGAGCTCTAGGTAGCCTAGTGGTTAGAGTGTTAGCCCAGTGTAGACCGGAGCTCTAGGTAGCCTAGTGGTTAGAGTGTTAGCCCAGTGTAGACCGTTGCTCTAGGTAGCCTAGTGGTTAGAGTGTTAGCCCAGTATAGACCGGAGCTCTAGGTAGCCTAGTGGTTAGAGTGTTAGCCCAGTGTAGACCGGAGCTCTAGGTAGCCTAGTGGTTAGAGTGTTAGCCCAGTGTAGACCAGAGCTCTAGGTAGCCTAGTGGTTAGAGTGTTAGCCCAGTGTAGACCGGAGCTCTAGGTAGCCTAGTGGTTAGAGTGTTAGCCCAGTGTAGACCGGAGCTCTAGGTAGCCTAGTGGTTAGGGTGTTAACCCAGTGTAGACCGGAGCTCTAGGTAGCCTAGTGGTTAGAGTGTTAGCCCAGTGTAGACCGGAGCTCTAGTTAGCCTAGTGGTTAGAGTGTTAGCCCAGTGTAGACCGGAGCTCTAGGTAGCCTAGTGGTTAGTGTGTTAACCCAGTGTAGACCGGAGCTCTAGGTAGCCTAGTGGTTAGGGTGTTAGCCCAGTGTAGACCGGAGCTCTAGGTAGCCTAGTGGTTAGGGTGTTAACCCAGTGTAGACCGGAGCTCTAGGTAGCCTAGTGGTTAGAGTGTTAGCCCAGTGTAGACCGGAGCTCTAGTTAGCCTAGTGGTTAGAGTGTTAGCCCAGTGTAGACCGGAGCTCTAGGTAGCCTAGTGGTTAGAGTGTTAGCCCAGTGTAGACCGGAGCTCTAGGTAGCCTAGTGGTTATGGTGTTAACCCAGTGTAGACCGGAGCTCTAGGTAGCCTAGTGGTTAGAGTGTTAGCCCAGTGTAGACCGGAGCTCTAGTTAGCCTAGTGGTTAGAGTGTTAGCCCAGTGTAGACCGGAGCTCTAGGTAGCCTAGTGGTTAGAGTGTTAGCCCAGTGTAGACCGTTGCTCTAGGTAGCCTAGTGGTTAGAGTGTTAGCCCAGTATAGACCGGAGCTCTAGGTAGCCTAGTGGTTAGAGTGTTAGCCCAGTGTAGACCGGAGCTCTAGGTAGCCTAGTGGTTAGAGTGTTAGCCCAGTGTAGACCGGAGCTCTAGATAGCCTAGTGGTTAGAGTGTTAGCCCAGTGTAGACCGGAGCTCTAGGTAGCCTAGTGGTTAGAGTGTTTGCCCAGTGTAGACCAGAGCTCTAGGTAGCCTAGTGGTTAGAGTGTTAGCCCAGTGTAGACCGGAGCTCTAGGTAGCCTAGTGGTTAGAGTGTTAGCCCAGTGTAGACTGTTGCTCTAGGTAGCCTAGTGGTTAGAGTGTTAGCCCAGTGTAGACCGGAGCTCTAGGTAGCCTAGTGGTTAGAGTGTTAGCCCAGTGTAGACCGGAGCTCTAGGTAGCCTAGTGGTTAGAGTGTTAGCCCAGTGTAGACCGTTGCTCTAGGTAGCCTAGTGGTTAGAGTGTTAGCCCAGTATAGACCGGAGCTCTAGGTAGCCTAGTGGTTAGAGTGTTAGCCCAGTGTAGACCGGAGCTCTAGGTAGCCTAGTGGTTAGAGTGTTAGCCCAGTGTAGACCGGAGCTCTAGATAGCCTAGTGGTTAGAGTGTTAGCCCAGTGTAGACCGGAGCTCTAGGTAGCCTAGTGGTTAGAGTGTTTGCCCAGTGTAGACCAGAGCTCTAGGTAGCCTAGTGGTTAGAGTGTTAGCCCAGTGTAGACCGGAGCTCTAGGTAGCCTAGTGGTTAGAGTGTTAGCCCAGTGTAGACCGTTGCTCTAGGTAGCCTAGTGGTTAGAGTGTTAGCCCAGTGTAGACCGGAGCTCTAGGTAGCCTAGTGGTTAGAGTGTTAGCCCAGTGTAGACCGGAGCTCTAGGTAGCCTAGTGGTTAGAGTGTTAGCCCAGTGTAGACCGGAGCTCTAGGTAGCCTAGTGGTTAGAGTGTTAGCCCAGTGTAGACCGGAGCTCTTGGTAGCCTAGTGGTTAGAGTGTTAGCCCAGTGTAGACCGGAGCTCTAGGTAGCCTAGTGGTTAGAGTGTTAGCCCAGTGTAGACCGGAGCTCTAGGTAGCCTAGTGGTTAGAGTGTTAGCCCAGTGTAGACCGGAGCTCTAGGTAGCCTAGTGGTTAGAGTGTTAGCCCAGTGTAGACCGTTGCTCTAGGTAGCCTAGTGGTTAGAGTGTTAGCACAGTGTAGACCGGAGCTCTAGGTAGCCTAGTGGTTAGAGTGTTAGCCCAGTGTAGACCGTTGCTCTAGGTAGCCTAGTGGTTAGAGTGTTAGCCCAGTGTAGACCGGAGCTCTAGGTAGCCTAGTGGTTAGAGTGTTAGCCCAGTGTAGACCGGAGCTCTTGGTAGCCTAGTGGTTAGAGTGTTAGCCCAGTGTAGACCGGAGCTCTAGGTAGCCTAGTGGTTAGAGTGTTAGCCCAGTGTAGACCGGAGCTCTAGGTAGCCTAGTGGTTAGAGTGTTAGCCCAGGATAGACCAGAGCTCTAGGTAGCCTAGTGGTTAGAGTGTTAGCCCAGTGTAGACCGGAGCTCTAGGTAGCCTAGTGGTTAGAGTGTTAGCCCAGTGTAGACCGTTGCTCTAGGTAGCCTAGTGGTTAGAGTGTTAGCCCAGTGTAGACCGGAGCTCTAGGTAGCCTAGTGGTTAGAGTGTTAGCCCAGTGTAGACCGGAGCTCTAGGTAGCCTAGTGGTTAGAGTGTTAGCCCAGTGTAGACCGTTGCTCTAGGTAGCCTAGTGGTTAGAGTGTTAGCCCAGTATAGACCGGAGCTCTAGGTAGCCTAGTGGTTAGAGTGTTAGCCCAGTGTAGACCGGAGCTCTAGGTAGCCTAGTGGTTAGAGTGTTAGCCCAGTGTAGACCGGAGCTCTAGATAGCCTAGTGGTTAGAGTGTTAGCCCAGTGTAGACCGGAGCTCTAGGTAGCCTAGTGGTTAGAGTGTTTGCCCAGTGTAGACCAGAGCTCTAGGTAGCCTAGTGGTTAGAGTGTTAGCCCAGTGTAGACCGGAGCTCTAGGTAGCCTAGTGGTTAGAGTGTTAGCCCAGTGTAGACCGTTGCTCTAGGTAGCCTAGTGGTTAGAGTGTTAGCCCAGTGTAGACCGGAGCTCTAGGTAGCCTAGTGGTTAGAGTGTTAGCCCAGTGTAGACCGGAGCTCTAGGTAGCCTAGTGGTTAGAGTGTTAGCCCAGTGTAGACCGGAGCTCTAGGTAGCCTAGTGGTTAGAGTGTTAGCCCAGTGTAGACCGGAGCTCTTGGTAGCCTAGTGGTTAGAGTGTTAGCCCAGTGTAGACCGGAGCTCTAGGTAGCCTAGTGGTTAGAGTGTTAGCCCAGTGTAGACCGGAGCTCTAGGTAGCCTAGTGGTTAGAGTGTTAGCCCAGTGTAGACCGGAGCTCTAGGTAGCCTAGTGGTTAGAGTGTTAGCCCAGTGTAGACCGTTGCTCTAGGTAGCCTAGTGGTTAGAGTGTTAGCACAGTGTAGACCGGAGCTCTAGGTAGCCTAGTGGTTAGAGTGTTAGCCCAGTGTAGACCGTTGCTCTAGGTAGCCTAGTGGTTAGAGTGTTAGCCCAGTGTAGACCGGAGCTCTAGGTAGCCTAGTGGTTAGAGTGTTAGCCCAGTGTAGACCGGAGCTCTTGGTAGCCTAGTGGTTAGAGTGTTAGCCCAGTGTAGACCGGAGCTCTAGGTAGCCTAGTGGTTAGAGTGTTAGCCCAGTGTAGACCGGAGCTCTAGGTAGCCTAGTGGTTAGAGTGTTAGCCCAGTGTAAACCGGAGCTCTAGGTAGCCTAGTGGTTAGAGTGTTAGCCCAGTGTAGACCGGAGCTCTAGGTAGCCTAGTGGTTAGGGTGTTAGCCCAGTGTAGACCGGAGCTCTAGGTAGCCTAGTGGTTAGAGTGTTAGCCCAGTGTAGACCGGAGCTCTAGGTAGCCTAGTGGTTAGGGTGTTAGCCCAGTGTAGACCGGAGCTCTAGGTAGCCTAGTGGTTAGAGTGTTAGCCCAGTGTAGACCTGAGCTCTAGGTAGCCTAGTGGTTAGAGTGTTAGCCCAGTGTAGACCGGAGCTCTAGGTAGCCTAGTGGTTAGAGTGTTAGCCCAGTGTAGACCGGAGCTCTAGGTAGCCTAGTGGTTAGAGTGTTAGCCCAGTGTAGACCGGAGCTCTAGGTAGCCTAGTGGTTAGAGTGTTAGTCCAGTTTCCAGAAGGTTGCTGGATTGAATCCCTGAGCTGACAAGGTAAAAATCTGTTGTTCTGCCCCCAAACAAGGAAGTTAACCCACTGTTCCCCGGTAGGCCAGCATTGTAAATGAGAATTTGTGGTTTACTGACTTGCCTAGTTAAATTATAAAATAAAGAAAAGACTGGGCAGTGTTGGCCCAAAGTACTATCGGCCATGCAATCTCCAAAGCCATCTCTGAAGGCCCTGCCAAAGGTAACGCGTTGTCTCAGGGGGTGAATACTTATTTAATTAAAAATATATTAATGTTCAATTCTTCGTACACTTGGGACAATACAGAGTATTTTGTGTAGATTCCTGTCCAAAAATGACAATGAATTAAATCCATTTGTAACACAACAAAAATGACAATGAATTAAATCCATTTGTAACACAACAAAAATGACAATGAATTAAATCCATTTGTAACACAACAAAAACTGTGTAGAAAAAGTCCAGGGTTGTGAACACTTTCTGAAGACTTCGTTTGATCTGCTGTTGTGTAAAACAATCAAAGCAGACTTTAGTTCAGATAGAGGTCCACAGGTCCACAGGTCCACAGGTCAACAGGTCAACAGGTCAACAGGTCAACAGGTCAACAGTGGGGGCAATAGAATACACAACAGTATACATCTGCAGATATATATTTTTTTTACAGACAAACCAATTTTGTTCATGTAGACAGTATATTACTGTCTCCCTCTCAGAAGACTGTTTTTTGGTATCTCTCTCTCTCTCTTTTGTCCCTCCCTCTCAGAAGACTGTTTTTTGGTATCTCTCTCTCTCTCTTTTGTCCCTCCCTCTCAGAAGACTGTTTTTTGGTATCTCTCTCTCTCTCTTTTGTCCCTCCCTCTCAGAAGACTGTTTTTTGGTATCTCTCTCTCTCTCTCTCTCTCTCTCTCTCTCTCTCTTCTCTCCCTCTCAGAAGATTGTTTTTTTTCTTCTTCCACTTCCTCTATTGGCAGTGTTGCCTAGGAACAAGTGTTGATTGATTGGTAGCAATGTCATTTTGCTATAAGAACGTATAACTAGAAGAAAATGTAAGCGACAGTCTCATCATTCTTGTTATTTAGCTGTTTGTAGTTGGTCGCCGTAACTCTGACAAACAGGAAGACACGGTGTAGAAATCATGTATATTTATAGTTGTACTTTCAGACACTGCCAGGAGAGAGGAGGAGAGATGATGATGATGAGGATGAGGAGGGAAGGAGGAATTTTTGGACAAGTAACTAGTAACTGTAACGGATTAAATTGAGAAAGTGACCTACCCAGCACGGTTGTAAGCTGTTGGGCTTTTATGCTTTTGATGTGCTAAGCTGTAGTGTTATGCAGAGTGTTTAGGCTGCAGATGGCGACACACCTGAGGAGAGCTCGAAAATTCATGCCCCTTCGGTGCTGCCATAGTTACATTAGAAGTGCCCACCCAAGTAGGCTGAAGGTCATTGGCCACAGACAAATTGACGTAAAATCACGATATATCTATCATAGCTTTGATTGGACTGATCATGTCAACATCATATTTTAAAAATCTTAGCTAGCAAGCTATACAAGCAGTCATCATCATGAATCAAGTCGACAATCTACTGGCAAATCCTTTTCAATCATATGAAGATAAATTATATATAAAACGTATCGGTGCTCATCGGCCATTGGACATAAACATTACACAACAAGTTGGAAATCACAAATTCAACAATGAGTGGTTTGGAAGGAATCAGTGGCCAACTGCAAGCTTTGCAAAGCAATGACTAGCCTGCTATTCAGTGGAGAGGGTGTGTGGTCCAAGTCTGGATTTTAGGGTCTCTTTTCCAAAATTAAAAGGATGAACATTCACTCACAACACACCGTTGGCCAGAAAAGGTTGAATACATTGGAAATGCTGTCAATCCAGCATGACTTCGGTTGAAAACTTGGAAATCTCAGACTTCAGTGAGTTCAAGACAACTAGGAACTCGGAAAAAACGAGGTCCAACTTGGAAAATACGTTTTTAATGGTTATCCAACTCGCAACTCGCCATGTCGGGAGCTCTGGCCTCTTTCTAGAGCTCTGACCTGAAGATCACTGACGTCATAATTCAAGCTTATTTTTTAATGCAAATATTTTCCCACAAGAAGGACCGTCAAGCCACCTTCCTGTTCAAGTGAACACAGCACAACAAGGTGAGTCCAAAAATGTATTGTATGCTGCTGCATAAATGATGTAATATGCCAGGGAGATATGTATACTGTAGTTAAGAAAGTAATACTAAGTGTATGTTGTGTAGTAAGATGTTAGTAGCCCATGTGCCTCACCCTAATAATTTGGTCCCCTTTCCTCCTCATAACTGAGCCTACTGTTCTGATTTGGTGGTGCACATGTAGCTTATAGCCTGTTTTAGAGAAATGTAGCATTGAATATTGTAAGAGCTTTCATTGTCTGCTTATATGCCCCCTTTAGTTATCCTGCGGTTCTGACTTGGTGTACAGAGAGAATACTGTAAGAACAGACCATGTTCTAAATTCTGTCGCTGTACATTTCAAAAGTGCCGAACAAATGGTTATATTGACAACATCTATCCTAGCTCACTCATTAATGTCTTAATCGAAGTTACGGATTGCCTCTTATCCGCTGGTCGTCCCCTTATGCCAGAGTTTGTACATCTCAATTGTCAGTAGAACCACAGTTTAAGCAAGTCAGTCATATCTACCCGTTTCTTTAAAAGGCAGTAAATGAGGCTGAATGAACTGTTTCGCTGCCAGACAAGGCTCCGCTGATTGCCAGGTGTAGCAGTGGTAAGGCTTCACTCTGTGGTGCTGAAAAGAAAGCTATTCTGTTGAGACAGCTTTATGTAGGCCGTTTGTGGGCACCATTTGTCACCGTTATAGTGCACTTAATGTAATGTTTAGTGTTGTGTAGTGGCTTTGCTGGCATGTATCTAAAAATGATTTGTTTTATTTGTTTGCCTCACCAAGATTTACATGCTAAAATCACCACTGTGTAGTTGTACACCACTGTTCACCACTTCACCACTGTGTAGTTGTAAAACACTTCACCACCGTGTAGTTGTACACCACTTCACCACTGTGTAGTTGTAAAACACTTCACCACCGTGTAGTTGTTGGTTGATCTCTTTTAAAGTAGAATACCCCCCCCCCCCCCCTCATGTTTGTTTCCCCCCCAAAAAAATACCTGTATGAAGATCAAGTGTAGATGTGAGTTTTGTAAGTGATTACCCCTCCTACACACCGGGCTGTAGGAACAATGAGGTTATGCTGAACTAGCTGTGTGAATGTTATTCCCCTTTTCGTTTCTCTACCAAAGAGTCCAAAAGGCTTTCAGGTTACTACCAGCAGAGAGGAATGATGTCATACTGCACTCGCCCTGAAAGCAGCTGTGACTAACGCACTTATCAGAGTACACAACTTATCAGAGTACACAACGTGCGCGCAAACGCATGTAGAATATTATTAGCAGTGTTGGTTGGAAAGTTTGGGCTGTGCGTCCACTCCTGACGGTGGTCTCTGAGTCACGTAGCTATGTCTCAGTGGGATGCTGGGATATCTCCCACAGACTGGCTTACACACCATTTTGGTGTTACAGTGATACTTTTCAGAGGGGAAGGATTTGTGGATGTTCTTAAATAACTACTATGTTGCATTTGTTAAAATTTAAAAAATAAAAAAATAAAATCTGTTCAGTTGTTTTTTTTGTAAAAAAAAATGTGTTTACACTTCTACAACAAGCCGTGTACTGCAAGATAAAGACGTGTTAAAACTCAAATGCAACACACATAAATATAGGCTACACGCACAGGCCACACTTACACAGCTCTTCTGCTAAGGCCTGTATTATGTGTTCTGACTGCGGAGGTAACAGTAGTGAGTAGCTGTGGGTGGGATGATTACATTTCCTGCGGAGGTAACAGTAGTGGGTAGCTGTGGGTGGGATGATTACATTTCCTGCGGAGGTAACAGTAGTGGGTAGCTGTGGGTGGGGTGATTACATTTCCTCTAAACGTGTTACACATAATATGAATAATAAAATACAGAAATGTTGACAGTGTAAAAACAACTCAGTTAAGACAATCATTTTCACCCCATTTAACTTCTAACGGGCTGGCTGCACCTGTTTTCAGGGTAAAAGAACAGAGGAATGAGAGGGAAAATAGAGAGAGAGGAGAGAGGAGGGGAGAGAGGAGGGGAGAGAGGAGGGAGGAGAGAGGAGGGGAGGAGGGAGGAGAGAGGAGGGGAGAGAGGAGGGGAGGGAGGAGAGAGGAGGGGAGGAGGGAGGAGGGAGGAGAGAGGAGGGGAGGTGGGAGGAGAGGGGAGAGAGGAGGGGGGGAGGAGGGGGGAGAGGAGGGGAGGGAGGAGGGGAGGAGGGAGGAGAGAGGAGGGGAGAGAGGAGTGGATAGAGGAGGGGGGAGAGAGGAGGGGGCGAGGAGGGGGGAGAGAGCAGAGGAGGGAGGAGGAGGGGGGAGAGAGGAAGGGAGGAGGGGGGAGAGAGGAGGGGAGAGAGGAGGGGAGGGAAGAGGGGGGAGAGAGCAGGGGAGGGAGGAGGGGAGGGAGGGAGGAGGGGGAGAGGAGGGGAGGAGGGAGGAGAGAGGAGGGGAGGGAGGAGGAGAGAGGAGGGGAGGGTGGGAGGAGAGAGGAGGGGAGGGGAGGGGAGGGAGGAGGAGAGGGCGGAGGGAGGAGGGGAGGGAGGGGGAACATAGAGAGGGAGGAGGAACATAGAGAGGGAGGATAATAGGATATAACATTGATGGTTTGGTCTAATTAATTGTGTTGATTAGGAAACACCCTTACAACAACACACTGTTGTCTCGTTTGTATTTTACATCTCATCCCCTATAGACAACCTCTCAGAGAGGGAGGGAGGGAGGGAGGGAGGGAGGGAGAGAGAGTTCATCAGGGTTTCATTGAATATACTGCTCCTTTAGCAGGAAGTGTTCAGAGTGGAAGCTGCCTCACTTCGTGACATGATGAGAAGTAAACACATGATAATATCTCTCAGTGTGTGTGTGTGTGTGTGTGTGTGTGTGTGTGTGTGTGTGTGTGTGTGTGTGTGTGTGTGTGTATGATGTATGACTGCATGGTTTGTCCCAGTTCTGCAGGGTGGGAGAGATCAAGCAGACTGAGAAACCAAAAGACAAACACACACACACACAGAATGGGTCAGAGCCACAGGGACACAGAGGTTGCTGGTTTGGCTTAGAGTTTGATAGTTTGGGATAAACACTCTAAATAAAACAACACTTCCCAGAATTCTCAGCCCATTTGTGTTTCCATTGGCAGGTAGACTGCTGTCTTTGGTTGTATCAGAAAGAAAGAGGCAAAGCGAGAGGTTTCATTCCCGTTAAAAATCGGCCCACGCGGGAATACAGCGATTCTGCTCACCGAGTCTGATTAATGCTCAGACCGATAAGCAGAACGCCTGCCTTCCCACCTTGGGGACAACAACTCCCAATCTGAACCCCTACAAATCAGCCGGGCTAGACAATCTGAACCCTCTCTTTCTAAAATGATCTGCCAAAATTGTTGCAACTCCTATTACTACTAGCCTGTTCAATTTCTCTTTCGTGTCGTCTGAGATCCCCAAAGATTGGAAAGCTGCTGCGGTCATCCCCCTCTTCAAAGGGGCAGTCACTCTAGACCCAAACTGCTACAGGCCTATATTTACCCTACCCTGCCTTTCTAAGGTCTTCAAAGCCAAGTTAACAAACAGATTACCAACCATTTCGAATCCCACCGTACCTTCTCCGCTATGCAATCTGGTTTCCAAGCTGGTCATGGGTGCACCTCAGCCATGCTCAAGGTCCTAAACGATATCATAACCTCCATCGTTAAGAGACAGTACTGTGCAGCCGTCTTCATCGACCTGGCCAAGGCTTTCGACTCTGTCAATCACCGCATTCTTATTGGCAGACTCAACAGCCTTGGTTTCTCAAATGACTGCCTCGCCTGGTTCACCAACTACTTCTTAGACAGAATTCAGGGTTTCAAATCGGAGGGCCTGTTGTCGGGACCTCTGGCAGTCTCTATGGGGGTGCCACAAGGTTAAATTCCCGGGCCGACTCTCTTCTCTGTATACATCAATGATGTTGGTCTTGCTGCTGGTGATTCTCTGATCCACCTCTACGCAGACGATACCATTCTGTATTCTTCTGGCCCTTCTTTGGACACTGTGTTAACTAACCTCCAGACGAGTTTCAATGCCATACAACTCTCCTTCCGTGGCCTCCAACTGCTCCTAAATGCAAGTAAAACTAAATTCCTGCCATTCAATCGATCACTGCCCACACCTGCCCACATCACTACTCTGGACTGTTCTGACTTAGAATATGTGAAAATCTACAAATACTTAGGTGTCTGGTTAGACTGTAAACTCTCCTTCCAGACTCATATTAAACATCTCCAATCCAAAGTTAAATCTAGAATCGGCTTCCTATTTCGCAAACAAAGCATCCTCCACTCATGCTGCCAAACATACCTACGTAAAACTGACCATACTACCGATCCTCGACTTTACAAAATAGCCTTCAACACTCTACTCAACAAATTGGATGCAGTCTATCACAGTGCCAATCGTTTTGTCACCAAAGCACCATATACTACCCACCACAGCGACCTGTACGCTCTCGTTGGCTGGCCCTCGCTTCATAGTCGCCAAACCCACTGGCTCCAAATAATCTATAAGTATTTGCTAGGTAAATCCCCGCCTTATCTCAGCTCACTGGTCACCATAGCAGCACCCACCCGTAGCACGCGCTCCAGCAGGTACAGTGCCTTGCGAAAGTATTCGGCCCCCTTGAACTTTGCGACCTTTTGCCACATTTCAGGCTTCAAACATAAAGATATAAAACTGTATTTTTTTGTGAAGAATCAACAACAAGTGGGACACAATCATGAAGTGGAACGACATTTATTGGATATTTCAAACTTTTTTAACACATGAAAAACTGAAAAATTGGGCGTGCAAAATTATTCAGCCCCCTTAAGTTAATACTTTGTAGCGCCACCTTTTGCTGCGATTATAGCTGTAAGTCGCTTGGGGTATGTCTCTATCAGTTTTGCACATCGAGAGACTGAACATTTTTCCCATTCCTCCTTGCAAAACAGCTCGAGCTCAGTGAGGTTGGATGGAGAGCATTTGTGAACAGCAGTTTTCAGTTCTTTCCACAGATTCTCGATTGGATTCAGGTCTGGACTTTGACTTGGCCATTCTAACACCTGGATATGTTTATTTTTGAACCATTCCATTGTAGATTTTGCTTTATGTTTTGGATCATTGTCTTTTTGGAAGACAAATCTCCGTCCCAGTCTCAGGTCTTTTGCAGACTCCATCAGGTTTTCTTCCAGAATGGTCCTGTATTTGGCTCCATCCATCTTCCCATCAATTTTAACCATCTTCCCTGTCCCTGCTGAAGAAAAGCAGGCCCAAACCATGATGCTGCCACCACCATGTTTGACAGTGGGGATGGTGTGTTCAGCTGTGTTGCTTTTACGCCAAACATAACGTTTTGCATTGTTGCCAAAAAGTTCACTTTTGGTTTCATCTGACCAGAGCACCTTCTTCCACATGTTTGGTGTGTCTCCCATGTGGCTTGTGGCAAACTTTAAACAACACTTTTTATGGATATCTTTAAGAAATGGCTTTCTTCTTGCCACTCTTCCATAAAGGCCAGATTTGTGCAATATACGACTGATTGTTGTCCTATGGACAGAGTCTCCCACCTCAGCTGTAGATCTCTGCAGTTCATCCAGAGTGATCATGGGCCTCTTGGCTGCATCTCTGATCAGTCTTCTCCTTGTATGAGCTGAAAGTTTAGAGGGACGGCCAGGTCTTGGTAGATTTGCAGTGGTCTGATACTCCTTCCATTTCAATATTACCGCTTGCACAGTGTTCCTTGGGATGTTTAAAGCTTGTGAAATCTTTTTGTATCCATATCCGGCTTTAAACTTCTTCACAACAGTATCTCGGACCTGCCTGGTGTGTTCCTTGTTCTTCATGATGCTCTCTGCGCTTTTAACGGATCTCTGAGACTATCACAGTGCAGGTGCATTTATACGGAGACTTGATTACACACAGGTGGATTGTATTTATCATCATTAGTCATTTAGGTCAACATTGGATCATTCAGAGATCCTCACTGAACTTCTGGAGAGAGTTTGCTGCACTGAAAGTAAAGGGGCTGAATAATTTTGCACGCCCAATTTTTCAGTTTTTGATTTGTTAAAAAAGTTTAAAATATCCAATAAATGTCGTACCACTTCATGATTGTGTCCCACTTGTTGTTGATTCTTCACAAAAAAATACAGTTTTATATCTTTATGTTTGAAGCCTGAAATGTGGCAAAAGGTCGCAAAGTTCAAGGGGGCCGAATACTTTCGCAAGGCACTGTATATCTCACTGGTCACCCCCAAAGCCAATTCCTCCTTTGGCCGCCTTACCTTCCAGTTCTCTGCTGCCAATGACTGGAACCGAATTGCAACAATCTCTGAAGCTGGAGACTCATATCTTCCTCACCTCACTAACTAAAATAGCCCATCTGTAAATAGCCCATCTGTAAATAGCCCATCTGTACATAGCCCATCTTTAAATAGCCCATCTGTAAATAGCCCATCTGTAAATAGCCCATCTGTAAATAGCCTATCTGTACATAGCCCATCTGTAAATAGCCTATCTGTACATAGCCCATCTGTAAATAGCCTATCTGTACATAGCCCATCTGTAAATAGCCTATCTGTACATAGCCCATCTGTAAATAGCCTATCTGTAAATAGCCCATCTGTAAATAGCCCATCTGTAAATAGCCCATCTGTAAATAGCCCATCTGTAAATAGCCTATCTGTAAATAGCCTATCTGTAAATAGCCCATCTGTAAATAGCCTATCTGTACATAGCCCATCTGTAAATAGCCTATCTGTACATAGCCCATCTGTAAATAGCCTATCTGTACATAGCCCATCTGTAAATAGCCTATCTGTACATAGCCCATCTGTAAATAGCCTATCTGTACATAGCCCATCTGTAAATAGCCTATCTGTACATAGCCCATCTGTAAATAGCCTATCTGTACATAGCCCATCTGTAAATAGCCTATCTGTACATAGCCCATCTGTAAATAGCCTATCGAACTACCTCATCCCCATTCTGTTATTTGTATTTCTTCTTCTTTGCACCCCAGTATCTCTACTTGCACATTAATGTATCACTCCAGTATTTAATTGCTAAATTGTAATTATTTCACCACTATGGCCTATTTATTTCCTTACCTCCCTTATCTTACCTCATTTGCACACACTGTATATATACTTTTTTATTGTGTTATTGACTGTATGTTTTGTTTATTCCATGTGTAACTCTGTGTTGTTGTTTAAATAAATATAAACATTTCTGGGCGTAGACATGAGCATCTTATCAATATATCTGGTTTATTTCAATCTAGTTAACTGATCCTATTAGTTATATTCTGGTGGGAACTAAGAATCTCCTCAGAATAAACACAAACAAGAAACTGGAAAGGGGTGGCAGGGTAGCCTAGTGGTAAGCGAGTTGGGCCATTAACTGAAAGGTTGCTGGATCGAATCCCCGAGCTGACAAGGTAAACGATCTGTTGTACTGTCCCTGAACAAGGCAGTTAACCACCTGTTCCCCGGTAGGCCATCATTGTGAATAAGAATTTGTTCTTAACTGGCTTGCCTAGGTTAAATACAGAGACCACAACAGTCTAGTGGTATTTAGAGGAGACTCGTGTTTAGGATAGTATTTATGGTTTTACATATCATCAGAAACTTCCTTATTTGGATTTACGTGTATTTTGGGTATATGATGTGAAACGGTTAGATATTATTCCACTGTCGGAGTTAGAAAGACAAGATTTTCGCTACACCTGCAATAACATCTGCTAAACAAGTGTCTGTGACCAATACAATTAGATTTGATATGATTGTGTGGCACCTAAGGAGAGTTTTCTGTAATGTATTTCCTGCTTCAGTCAGTATCTAGTAAACAAATCAACTGTCTAGAAGAGGGCCCTCTATATCAGTAATCAACTGTCTAGAAGAGGGCCCTCTATACCAGTAATCAACTGTCTAGAAGAGGGCCCTCTATACCAGTAATCAACTGTTGAGAAGAGGGCTCTCTATACCAGTAATCAACTGTCTAGAAGAGGGCCCTCTATACCAGTAATCAACTGTCTAGAAGAGGGCCCTCTATACCAGTAATCAACTGTTGAGAAGAGGGCTCTCTATACCAGTAATCAACTGTCTAGAAGAGGGCCCTCTATACCAGTAATCAACTGTCGAGAAGAGGGCCCTCTATACCAGTAATCAACTGTCTAGAAGAGGGCTCTCTATACCAGTAATCAACTGCCGAGAAGAGGGCCCTCTATACCAGTAATCAACTGTCTAGAAGAGGGCTCTCTATACCAGTAATCAACTGCCGAGAAGAGGGCCCTCTATACCAGTAATCAACTGTCTAGAAGTAGGCTCTTTATACCAGTAATCAACTGTCTAGAAGAGGGCTCTCTATACCAGTAATCAACTGCCGAGAAGAGGGCCCTCTATACCAGTAAACAGAAGAAGAGAAAGAACATTACTGACAAAGAATCCATCTTGTGTAGAAACAAATTACGTGTTGTATGTTGTGTGTGTCTCTTTCTGTGTTTCAGAGTTTAGGAGGTGTGAGAAAGCAACGTAGAACAACATGTTGTCAAGCAGTCAGTCAGACAGGATTGTACTCACCTCTCTAAGAGGGCATCATTATGGCAAACTTTGTCTGTGTGTCCGTGTGTCCGTGTGTCTGTGTGTCCGTGTGTCCGTGTGTGTGTGTGTCCGTGTGTGTGTGTGTGTGTGTGTGTGTCCGTGTGTGTGTGTGTGTGTGTCCGTGTGTGTGTGTGTGTCCGTGTGTGTGTGTGTGTGTGCGTGTGTGTGTGTGTGTGTGCATCTCCACTTGCGTGTGTCATTATGACCCCTTGGATTTAGTCTCTGTCTCCAACCACCAGCTGGTATCTAAACCACATCCTTCTGCTGCAAAATCATACAGTTAAAACTATTTTGTCTCTATTTAACATATATATCATTTTGCTAAGAACATGCGTCCCAAATGGCACCCTATTCCCTACACAGTGCACTACTTTAGACCAGAGCCCTATGGCACCCTATTCCCTACACAGTGCACTACTTTAGACCAGAGCCCTTTTAATAAATATTTCCACCCAATCGAAAATTCCGTCAGGAAAAACAAACAGTCCCAAACTGTCTCTATCAGGTATGGTTGAAAAGTTAGATGATTTACTCTGAGAATGTAGCATGTTTATAGCGAATGGAATGTCATCACAGACATGATCAACAAGTCGTCACTGCTCTATAGATCTCTGTGTATCTGCTCCATGGCGAAACGGTGTTAACCTTTTATTTAACTAGGCAAGTCAGTTAAAAGAACAAATTATTATTGTTTACAATGGCGGCCTACAGGTTCTTAACTGACTTGCCTAGTTAAATAAATTGTCAAATAATGATTGACATATTTTCATAAATGTTTTATTTTTTTATTTATCCATACACATTTTTTCATCCTTCCACAAGATATAGTTCCAACACTAATCTAGTGTTGATACCCAAGCCCGCTGGTCATTCGTTTGATCGGTTCCGTTGCCAGAGACGCTTGCTAGCTAGTCAACTTTAAGCTGTTTTCTAGTGACGTTTATTTGGATACATCCATAACAACAGGCTAATGAGGCGCGATTTTCACCTGGCATAGAACAAATGTGCTCTCTCATCAGGACACTGTTATTCAGAGGAGCTAGCCAACAACACAGCTAACACAATCACTTCACACTGAAGCTGGAAAGACTGAAAACTAGCTGCACTTCATTTAGTTCTACCTGTTTTCTATTGATATATATTTGTATATATCTATAAAAAAAATGATGCTGATTCATGATTTCCACTGGCTGAGAAAAGCTGCCTCCCTGTCTGTCTCGACTCCCCACACTTTCATTACTATGCGACAGTTGGAGATTCATTTGAATATTGAAACAATGTCGCAAATGTCGGAGAGACAGACAGCAAGGTTTATACAAATCTCCGCTGTTAAAACCTAAATATTGGTCTAAAAGAAATGTGAGATAATGTCTAGATGTTTTTTATAGTGGAGATCAAGTTTATAAATTGTCTGGCTGGGCTGATGAGACAGTGGAGTGCTCAGTCAGATGGAACAGAGTAAATAGACATTTTATCGACAGATTTATCCGGTGGTAACTTGTTGAATAGACACCGGCTGGAATGTTGTTTTAACCAATCAGCATCCAGGATTAGACCCACCCGTTGTATATAAAACACAGTTGAAGCAGCACCTCTCAGGTTAGATTGATAGCGGTTATAGGCAGTGGAAGGATCCGGAGGTGGACATGACAAAGGTATCAAGTTGATTTTGATTGGTCCAACCATTGGAAATACCTCCTAATAGTTACCTCCCAAATATGGAAGAGATACAACCAAGAGTGGTGCAATCTAAACTATTTTATAAAAAATATATATATATTTAACCTTTTATTTAACTAAGCAAGTCAGTTAAGAACAAATTCTTATTTACAATGACGGCCTACACCGGCCAAACCCGGACGACGCTGGGCCAATCGTGCGCCGGTTGTGATACAGCCTTGATTCGAACTAGGGTGTCTGCAGCGACAACGGCAACGGCCACAGCAAATTAACGTTCTTATTTCATCAACACGGTCAACTAAAACAAATGTGTGTTCAAGTTGTAATATTGTAGAGAACAATCTAAATGATTAATTGAATGTGATTCGTAATGACATAGGGCAAAATAAAAAATAGGTTTAGACATTCATTTAGTAGCACCCTCTTGAATTGACTGTTTTTTTCTCTGCGTTGTACAGCAGTGAGTGAACGCTCTACACTATATAGAGAATGATGTTATTTGGGATGCTGGCATGTAATTGTTATTGGAGTGGAGCGATGATGATGATGATGCTCAGAGCTCTTGACAGAACCACTGACAGAATTCACCCAATGAAAGATGCTGTTTAACTTCTGCATCAATAGCTTGATTACACCGGCATTGTGATAATGATTATCATGATGATTGTGTTAGCAAGGACGGGACATTATCATCAGTTGTTTATTATGCGTCCTTCTGTATGACGATAATGGTTGAATACAGTCAGTGACTAGTCACAATGGCGATAATGGTTGAATACAGTCAATGACTGGTCACAATGACGATAATGGTTTAATACAGTCAAGGACTGGTCACAATGACGATAATGGTTTAATACAGTCAATGACTGGTCACAATGACTATAATGGTTGAATATAGTCAATGACTGGTCACAATGACGATAATGGTTTAATACAGTCAATGACTGGTCACAATGACAATAATGGTTGAATACAGTCAATGACTGGTCACAATGACGATAATGGTTTAATACAGTCAATGACTGGTCACAATGACGATAATGGTTGAATACAGTCAATGACTGCTCACAATGACGATAATGGTTGAATACAGTCACTGACTGGTCACAATGGTGATAATGGTTGAATACAGTCAATGACTGGTCACAATGACGATAATGGTTTAATACAGTCAATGACTGGTCACAATGACGATAATGGTTGAATACAGTCAATGACTGGTCACAATGGTGATAATGGTTTAATACAGTCAATGACTGGTCACAATGGTGATAATAGTTTAATACAGTCAATGACTGGTCACAATGGTGATAATGGTTGAATATAGTCAATGACTGGTCACAATGACGATAATGGTTGAATATAGTCAATGACTGGTCACAATGGTGATAATGGTTTAATACAGTCAATGACTGGTCACAATGGTGATAATGGTTTAATACAGTCAATGACTGGTCACAATGGTGATAATGGTTTAATACAGTCAATGACTGGTCACAATGGTGATAATGGTTGAATATAGTCAATGACTGGTCACAATGACGATAATGGTTGAATACAGTCAGTGACTGGTCACAATGGCGTAATACATTCAATACATGTGTAGTCATTTAGCAGACGCTCTTATCCATAGCCACTTACATTAGTTTATTCATCTTAAGATAGCTAGGTGAGACCACAACATATTACAGTTGTAGCAAGTACATTATCCACTCAACAAAGTCAGTGCTAGTAGGAAACGACAAGTACATTATCCACTCAACAAAGTCAGTGCTAGTAGGAAACGACAAGTACATTATCCACTCATCAAAGTCAGTGCTAGTAGGAAACGACAAGTACATTATCCACTCAACAAAGTCAGTGCTAGTAGGAAACGACAAGTACATTATCCACTCAACAAAGTCAGTGCTAGTAGGAAACGACAAGTACATTATCCACTCAACAAAGTCAGTGCTAGTAGTAAACGACAAGTACATTATCCACTCAACAAAGTCAGTGCTAGTAGGAAACGACAAGTACATTATCCACTCAACAAAGTCAGTGCTAGTAGGAAACGACAAGTACATTATCCACTCAACAAAGTCAGTGCTAGTAGGAAACGACAAGTACATTATCCACTCAACAAAGTCAGTGCTAGTAGGAAACGACAAGCACATTTTATTTGTATACATTTTTGGGGGGCGGGATTTATTTATGGTAATTTTATTTAAGGTGATCCTATTGAGACAGAGCGCTCTAACTTCAAACAGAGTGACATACAGTATCTATGGAGATGGGGTTTTACCCATATACATTTCTAGAACAATCTTTCTCATTCCATTTTATTCAGGTTGGTTCAATATCCGTTCAGTGTATTCATCATTATTGCCAAGGCATAATTGTTAAATGCACATTCGGGTTCCCAAACAGTCAAGGACTGGTCACGTACTGACCGATGATTATGGCTGAACGACTGTAGAAGAGAGCGAGAGTTTGACTCAACATCTATTGTTTGTTTGTTTTAATCATAATTTATCCCGATAATGTATTATAATGCCTATTATGGGCTTATTTAATTCATATCTCTTGTGTTGAGCACCTAATTAAATTACCCAAATTATTGGCAGTCTGGTCTCTGTCTGCCCCCTACAGACAAGGCAGTCTGGTCTCTGTCTGCCCCATACAGACAAGACAGTCTGGTCTCTGTCTGCCCTATACAGACAAGACAGTCTGGTCTCTGTCTGCCCTATACAGACAAGACAGTCTGGTCTCTATCTGCCCCCATACAGACAAGACAGTCTGGTCTCTATCTGCCCCCATACAGACAAGACAGTCTGGTCTCTATCTGCCCCCATACAGACAAGACAGTCTGGTCTCTGTCTTCCCCCATACAGACAAGACAGTCTGGTCTCTGTCTTCCCCCATACAGACAAGACAGTCTGGTCTCTGTCTTCCCCCATACAGACAAGGCAGTCTGGTCTCTGTCTTCCCCCATACAGACAAGACAGTCTGGTCTCCGTCTGCCCCCTACAGACAAGGCAGTCTGGTCTCTGTCTTCCCCCATACAGACAAGGCAGTCTGGTCTCTGTCTGCCCCCTACAGACAAGGCAGTCTGGTCTCTGTCTGCCCCCTACAGACAAGACAGTCTGGTCTCTGTCTGCCCCCATACAGACAAGGCAGTCTGGTCTCTGTCTGCCCCCATACTATTTAGAAGCATTATGACAATGTAACAGGGATATCCAATACTATTTAGAAGCATTATGACAATGTAACAGGGATATCCAATACTATTTAGAAGCATTATGACAATGTAACAGGGATATCCAATACTATTTTGAAGCATTATGACACTGTTTCCTTTTAAATCCTGTAGCTTTAATCTATAGGCTGGCTGCTCATTTTTTTTTACAAATGTCTTCTCTGAGAAGCTTTAATGAAGAGCACCTGCAGTTGTATTTGGGTTCTGCTGCTGTTCCGTGTGTGTGTGTGTGTGTGTGTGTGTGTGTGTGTGTGTGTGTGTTTGTGTGTGTGTGTGTGTCTATGCGCGTTTGTGTGTGTGCATGTGTGTGTGACCGCTGCGGTTTTCTTTGGGTGCTGCCTGCCAATGCTGCTTGTCTGGTGGATATTATCATAAATTGTCTGTGGTTGGGGACTATGTAGGTGTATGGGCTGCTGGGTGAGGAGGGTAACATTTGTTAAACGTATTCCTCTCCTCTGCCTGATGACTGGGTAACAGTGCCGAGAGAGAGAGAGAGAGAGAGGCCTTGGCGGTAGGAGATGAATCATCATAAAAGGCAACAGGCCCTGTGCTTTTATTCTAAAATAATGGCTGTGTCCCAAACAACACCCTACTCACTGAAGTAGTGGACTTTAAAGGGATAAGGGTGCCATTTGGAACGAAGCCAAGGTAGCTGGCAGAATGCATCTCTCCAAGGTGCATTAGGAATGAAGCCAAGGTGGCTGGCAGAATGCATCACTCCAAGGTGCAATAGGATGGCAGAGTTAAAAAGCACCTTTCACTCGTTTTCCCATTCATTCGGTCCTGTCCCTTCTTTTCATGCATTAAATAATGAGTTCAGGAACGGACTGACTTTTAAAGCCATGTGTATTTTGTATCTCTATAAGAGATGTATTAAATTCTCACTATGAGTGGTCTGGAGTTCTGCTGCTTTTCTGTTCTTCCTGATCATTAATTACACCCGACACCAGTCCCTAATTAGAGGGGGGAAATGAACAAAAACCGTGGAGCTGGCTCCCAGGTCTTTATAGGAACGTGGAGCTGGCTCCCAGGTCTTTATAGTAACGTGGAGCTGGCTCCCAGGTCTTTATAGTAACGTGGAGCTGGCTTCCAGGTCTTTATAGTAACGTGGAGCTGGCTCCCAGGTCTTTATAGTAACGTGGAGCTGGCTCCCAGGTCTTTATAGTAACGTGGAGCTGGCTCCCAGGTCTTTATAGTAACGTGGAGCTGGCTTCCAGGTCTTTATAGTAACGTGGAGCTGGCTCCCAGGTCTTTATAGTAACGTGGAGCTGGCTCCCAGGTCTTGATAGTAACGTGGAGCTGGCTTCCAGGTCTTTATAGTAACGTGGAGCTGGCTTCCAGGTCTTTATAGTAACGTGGAGCTGGCTTCCAGGTCTTTATAGTAACGTGGAACTGGCTCCCAGGTATTTATAGTAACGTGGAGCTGGCTCCCAGGTCTTTATAGTAACGTGGAGCTGGCTCCCAGGTCTTGATAGTAACGTGGAGCTGGCTTCCAGGTCTTTATAGTAAAGTGGAGCTGGCTTCCAGGTCTTTATAGTAACGTGGAGCTGGCTTCCAGGTCTTTATAGTAACGTGGAGCTGGCTTCCAGTTCTTTATAGTGACGTGGAGCTGGCTCCCAGGTCTTTATAGTAACATGGAGCTGGCTCCCAGGTCTTTAAAGTGACGTGGAGCTGGCTTCCAGGTCTTTATAGTTACATGGAGCTGGCTCCCAGGTCTTTATAGTTACGTGGAGCTGGCTTCCAGGTCTTTAGTGTAACGTGGAGCTGGCTTCCAGGTCTTTATAGTAACATGGAGCTGGCTCCCAGGTCTTTATAGTGACGTGGAGCTGGCTTCCAGGTCTTGATAGTAATGTGGAGCTGGCTTCCAGGTCTTTATAGTAACGTGGAACTGGCTCCCAGGTCTTTATAGTTACATGGAGCTGGCTTCCAGGTCTTTAAAGTGACGTGGAGCTGGCTTCCAGGTCTTTATAGTAACGTGGAGCTGGCTTCCAGGTCTTTATAGTTACGTGGAACTGGCTTCCAGGTCTTTATAGTTACACGGAGCTGGCTTCCAGGTCTTTATAGTAACGTGGAGCTGGCTTCCAGGTCTTTATAGTAACGTGGAGCTGGCTTCCAGGTCTTTATAGTAACGTGGAGCTGGCTTCCAGGTCTTTATAGTAACGTGGAGCTGGCTTCCAGGTCTTTATAGTGACGTGGAGCTGGCTTCCAGGTCTTTATAGTAAAGTGGAGCTGGCTTCCAGGTCTTTATAGTAACGTGGAGCTGGCTTCCAGGTCCAGGTCTTTGTAGTTACAATTGAAGTCGGAAGTTTACAAAGACTTATGTTAGAGTCATTTAAACTCGTTTTTTCAACCACTCCACAAATTTCTTGTTAATAAACTATAGTTTTTCTAACAATTGTTAACAGACGGATTATTTCACTTGTAATTCACTGTATCACAATTTCAAGGGGTCAGAAGTTTACATACACAAAGCTGACTGTGCCTTTAAACAGCTTGGAAAATTCCAGCAAAGTATGTCATGGCTTTAGAAGCTTCTGATAGGCTAATTGACATCATTTGAGTCAATTTGAGGTGTACCTTTAAATGTATTTCAAGTCCTACCTACAAACTCAACACCTCTTTGCTTGACATCATGGGAAAATCAAAATAAATCAGCCAAGTCCTCAGAAAACAATTGTAGACCTCCACAAGTCTGGTTCATCCTTGGGAGCAATTTCCAATCGCTTAAAGGTAACACGTTCATCTGTACACACAATAGTAAGCAAGTATAAACACCATGGGACCACGCAGTCGTCATACCGCTCAGGAAGGAGACGCATTCTCTCTCCTAGAGATGAACGTACTTTGGTGTGTAAAGTGCAAATCAATCCCAGAACAACAGAAAAGGACCTTGTGAAGATGCTGGAGGAAACAGGTACAAAAGTATCTATATCCACAGTAAAACCAGTCCTATATCAACATAACCTGAAAGGATGCTCAGAAAGGAAGAAGCCACTGATCCAAAACCGCCATAAAAAGCCAGACTATGTTTTGCAACTGCACATGTGGACAAAGATCATACTTTTTGGAGAAATATCCTCTGTTCTGATGAAACAAAAATGGAACTGTTTGGCCACAATGACCATCGTTATGTCTGGAGGAAAAAGGGGGAGGCTTGCAAGCCGAAGAACACCATCCCAACCGTGAAGCACGGGGGTGGCAGCATCATGTTTTGGGGGTGCTTTTCTGCAGGAAAAGCACCCCCAAAAAGCACTTCACAAAAGCACTTCACAAAATAGATGGCATCAGGAGGCAGGAAAATTATGTGAATATATTGAAGCAACATCTCAAGGCATCAGTCAGGAAGTTAAAGCTTGGTCGAAAATGGGTCTTCCAAATGGTTGTGGCAAAATGACTTAAGGACAACAAAGTTAAGGTATTGGAGTGGCCATCACAAAGCCCTGACCTCAATCCTATCTAAACTTTGTGGGCAAAAAAAAAAAAAAAACCTGACTCAGTTACACAAGCTCTGTCAGGAGGAATGGGCCAAAATTCACCCAACTTATTGTGGAAAGCTTGTTGAAGGCTACACGAAATGTTTGACCCAAGTTAAACAATTTAAATGCAATGCTACCAAGTACTAATTGAGTGTATGTAAACTTCTGACCCACTGGGAATGTGATGAAAGAAATTAAAGCTGAAATAGATCATTCTCTCTACTATTATTCCGACATTTCACATTCTTAAAATAACTGACCTAAGACATGGAATTTTTACTATAATTAAATATCAGGAATTGTGAAAAACTGAGTTTAAATGTTTTTGACTAAGGTGTATGTAAACCACCAACTTCAACTGTACATGAAGCTGGCTTCCTGTTTTTCTCAATGCAGATATGTTCCTGCGTATGACCACTAGTGGGCAGTGCAGTTCAATCTACCACAGTCCTGGCTACAGACGGCGATCCCCTTACTGCTTTCCCCCACCCACTCAGCAACAATAGTCGTTTTTAGGTTCCTCTCCTCCATGTTCTCTGGTCAGTACATGGGACTTCCTGTCCCACTTCTATTCAGTGTAATGGCTCGTTACAGAGATGTATGACAGGCTGCCAACAATCTGTTGTTAACACCACGTATGGTGTTTGAGAGTTTGTACTTGCAGAGCCATTATCGTACAATTTCTCCACCCGGGCCGTCAAAGTTTTTCGACATGGCATCTTCTTATCTGGTTCTAGATATGCCATCAAGGCAGTGAAGACAACATCCTCTACCACTGGTTCTAGATATGCCATCAGGGCAGTGAAGACAACATCCTCTACCACTGGTTCTAGATATGCCATCAGGGCAGTGAAGACAACATCCTCTGACAATGGCTGCTTACCAATTGCAGTATATTTTGTAATCAGCGCTGTGATTTTCTCACTCTGTCCCTTCTCGCACTTCTATTTGTTGTTGTTGTGGACTTGCACTGCTCCCAGCATTGATCTCACGGTGCCCTCCCCTTTTTAAATGGACAAGTTTAAATGTTTAAATGGACAAGTTTAAATGTTTAAATGGACAAGCATTACACCTAGTGTACTGTCACTGTAGCTCAATCTCACCTGGTGAAGTTTGAGTTCCACCACCTTCTCTTTTAACTTCTCACAGTATTGCCATTTTCACTCTCTGCCGTTTATCCAACTCGTGTCCTCGGCAAATCATTTTGCTGTCAGAAGTGACTTTTCATGGCAGGTTAGGAGAATTAACATGGCAGGTTAGGAGAATTAACATGGCAGGTTAGGAGAATTAACATGGCAGGTTAGGAGAATTAGGAGAATTAACATGGCAGGTTAGGAGAATTAACATGGCAGGTTAGGAGAATTAACATGGCAGGTTAGGAGAATTAACATGGCAGGTTAGGAGAATTAACATGGCAGGTTAGGAGAATTAACATGGCAGGTTAGGAGAATTAACATGGCAGGTTAGGAGAATTAACATGGTAGGTTAGGAGAATGAAGTTAAGATTAGGACAAGTGTTATGGTTAGGGTTAGCTAAAAATGCCAAAATTGTCCCTGGCGCATATCTAGCTACAACCCGGCCTGCCCCTGAACACAGTCTTTAGTTTCTACTAACGTGATTCTGCACGTTTCTCACCTTGTGCCCGATGTCAACAATGTCAGCGTGGTTGCATAGGAACGATGGGCACACTGATTAACATCAGTCCTGGTCTGTCTCAAAGCTCTGAGTCATTCAGGTCCATGTGTGAACAGGAAATATCTCCTAGCAGCCCTCTCTCTCCCCAAGACCAGGAAGTTGACGTTGAGGCACAGGTCATCAGTATGACAGAAAGAGATTCTCCTCCCTCTTCTCTCTCCATCCCTCCCTCCACTTCTCCATCCCTCTGTCCATTCCTCCACCGACCTTCCATCCCGCCTCCCTCCCTCCCTCTCTCCACCCCTCCCTCTGTCCATTCCTCCACCGACCTTTCATCCCGCCTCCCTCCCTCCTTCCCTCTCTCCACCCCTCCCTCTGTCCATTCCTCCACCGACCTTCCATCCCGCCTCCCTCTCTCCACCCCTCCCTCTGTCCGTCCCTCTGTCAGTCCCTCTGTCCAGTTGAGCAATGACTAATGTGAAACTTAATATCTGTGATATCATCTAGATGCCCAGCCCTTCTCTCGCTCCCTCTCTCCCTTCCCTCTCTGAGGACTGAGAGTGGTGTCATTAGACATTACCATCAGGGTCTGGGCAGAGGCAGGGGGCCCGTGGGGAGCAATGGTCTGTTTGCAGCCATTAGGAGGCGTGTAACAGAAGACCAGAGAGAGAGAGAGAGAGAGAGAGAGAGAGAGAGAGAGAGAGAGAGAGAGAGAGAGAGAGAGAGAGAGAGAGAGAGAGAGAGAGAGAGAGAGAGAGAGAGAGAGAGAGAGAGAGAGAGAGAGAGAGAGAGAGAGAGAGAGAGAGAGAGAGAGAGAGAGAGAGAGAGAGAGAGAATAATGTGGGAATAGAATGGTGAAGGCTGTTCTTTTCCCTGCAAGACACACAATGGCAGGGAGAAATTACAAGCGACCTTCCTTCACTATACCTTTTCACATGTCAGCCATGATCAAATCTAATTTTATTAGTCACATGCGCCGAATACAACAGGTTACAACAGGTTCACCTTAAAGTGAAATGCTTTCTTACAGGCCCCTAAACAACAATGCAGTTAAATGTTTTTGAATAGGAATAAGAAATAAAAGGAACAAGTAATTAAAGAGCAGCAGTGAAATGACAATAGCGAGACTATATACAGGGGGTACAGCCGTGTTAGGGCTATAGACAGAGGTTACAGCCGTGTTAGGGCTATAGACTGAGGTTACAGCCATGTTAGGGCTATAGGCAGAGGTTACAGCCATGTTAGGACTATAGACTGAGGTTACAGCCATGTTAGGACTATAGACTGAGGTTACAGCCATGTTAGGACTATAGGCGGAGGTTACAGCCATGTTAGGACTATAGACTGAGGTTACAGCCGTGTTAGGGCTATAGACTGAGGTTACAGCCGTGTTAGGGCTATAGACAGAGGTTACAGCCATGTTAGGGCTATAGACTGAGGTTACAGCCGTGTTAGGGCTATAGACTGAGGTTACAGCCGTGTTAGGGCTATAGACTGAGGTTACAGCCATGTTAGGACTATAGGCGGAGGTTACAGCCGTGTTAGGGCTATAGACAGGTTAAAGCCGTGTTACGGCTATAGACAGGTTACAGCCGTGTTAGGGCTATAGACAGAGGTTACAGCCGTGTTAGGGCTATAGACAGGTTACAGCCGTGTTAGGGCTATAGACAGAGGTTACAGCCATGTTAGGGCTATAGACTGAGGTTACAACCGTGTTAGGGCTATAGACCAACTCCTTCCTCCTCTAACTCTGTGTATCACATTTATATTCTTTGTCCACAGGGTAGATGCCTCAGCCAGTACCCTATAGTGCAGCTATCAGCCTACACCCTATAGTGCAGCTGTCAACATCCATTCAACACTTAACCTTAAAACTTGTCTAATGAGACTACATTAAATGAGTTTCAGGTACTGTGAGTGAATTCCTAGAAATTAGACTGGAGATTTTGTGGAGAACTTGTCATGTAGTGTGATTTGCTGTGACCTGGAAATGAGTGAGACATCCCACTCACTGCTTATTAATGCAGGAACTCATTTATTCAAATCGTAAAGAGTATTCGAGCGAGAATAGAACCCGGAGGAACACCAGTTGTCGACGCAACATAATCAGACTTAAAACACCTTCCACACGGATACATTGGATTTTATTTGTGCGGTGATAGGCCAGTAGCACAAATAGCAAAACACATTCTGGACGTATGAGCACAGACAGACTAATGGTAGACTATAGCAGTGGTTCCCAAACCACTCGGGTGAGAACTCAGTCCGGCTTTCAACTTACTCCTAAAAGTTTTCTAAATGGTGTGGTGCATCATCAGTCACTCCTGTCATGCCAGTACAGAGCTATGTATAACTTGTCAGATCAACTAGCCCATGTCAACTAGCCCATGTCAACTAGCCCATGTCAACTAGCCCATGTCAACTTATCCATGACAACTAGCCCATGTCAACTAGCCCATGTCAACTAGCCCATGTCAACTGGTCCATGTCAGTTAGCCCATGTCAACTAGCCCATGACAACTAGCCCATGTCAACTAGCCCATGTCAACTGGTCTATGTCAGTTAGCCCATGTCAACTAGCCCATGACAACTAGCCCATGTCAACTAGCCCATGTCAACTGGTCCATGTCAGTTAGCCCATGTCAACTAGCTCATGACAACTAGCCCATGTCAACTACCCCTGTCAACTGGTCCATGTCAGCTAGCCCATGTCAACTGGCCCATGTCAACTAGCCCATGTCAACTAGCCCATGTCAACTAGCCCATGTCAACTATCCCATGCCAACTAGCCCATGTCAACTAGCCCATGTCAACAATCCCATGACAACTAGCCCATGTCAACTAGCCCATGTCAACTAGCCCATGTCAACTAGCCCATGTCAACTAGCCCATGCCAACTAGCCCATGTCAACTAGCCCATGTCAACTAGCCCATGACAACTAGCCCATGTCAACTACCCCTGTCAACTGGTCCATGTCAGCTAGCCCATGTCAACTGGCCCATGTCAACTAGCCCATGTCAACTAGCCCATGTCAACTAGCCCATGTCAACTAGCCCATGTCAACTAGCCCATGTCAACTGGTCCATGTCAGTTAGCCCATGTCAACTAGCCCATGACAACTAGCCCATGTCAACTAGCCCATGTACACTGGTCTATGTCAACTGGTCCATGACAACTAGCCCATGTCAACTAGCCCATGTCAACTAGCCCATGTCAACTAGCCCATGTCAACTGGTCCATGACAACTAGCCCATGTCAACTAGCCCATGTCAACTAGCCCATGTCAACTGGTCCATGTCAGTTAGCCCATGTCAACTAGCCCATGACAACTAGCCCATGTCAACTAGCCCATGTCAACTGGTCTATGTCAGTTAGCCCATGTCAACTAGCCCATGACAACTAGCCCAAGTCAACTAGCCCATGTCAACTGGTCCATGTCAGTTAGCCCATGTCAACTAGCTCATGACAACTAGCCCATGTCAACTACCCCTGTCAACTGGTCCATGTCAGCTAGCCCATGTCAACTGGCCCATGTCAACTAGCCCATGTCAACTAGCCCATGTCAACTAGCCCATGTCAACTATCCCATGCAAACTAGCCCATGTCAACTAGCCCATGTCAACAATCCCATGCCAACTAGCCCATGTCAACTAGCCCATGTCAACTATCCCATGCCAACTAGCCCATGTCAACTAGCCCATGTCAACTAGCCCATGTCAACTAGCCAATGCCAACTAGCCCATGTCAACTAGCCCATGTCAACTAGCCCATGTCAACTAGCCCATGACAACTAGCCCATGTCAACTAGCCCATGTCAACTGGTCTATGTCAGTTAGCCCATGTCAACTAGCCCATGACAACTAGCCCATGTCAACTAGCCCATGTCAACTGGTCCATGTCAGTTAGCCCATGTCAACTAGCTCATGACAACTAGCCCATGTCAACTACCCCTGTCAACTGGTCCATGTCAGCTAGCCCATGTCAACTGGCCCATGTCAACTAGCCCATGTCAACTAGCCCATGTCAACTAGCCCATGTCAACTATCCCATGCCAACTAGCCCATGTCAACTAGCCCATGTCAACAATCCCATGCCAACTAGCCCATGTCAACTAGCTCATGTCAACTAGCCCATGTCAACTAGCCCATGTCAACTAGCCCATGTCAACTAGCCAATGCCAACTAGCCCATGTCAACTAGCCCATGTCAACTAGCCCATGTCAACTAGCCCATGACAACTAGCCCATGTCAACTAGCCCATGTCAACTGGTCTATGTCAGTTAGCCCATGTCAACTAGCCCATGACAACTAGCCCATGTCAACTAGCCCATGTCAACTGGTCCATGTCAGTTAGCCCATGTCAACTAGCTCATGACAACTAGCCCATGTCAACTACCCCTGTCAACTGGTCCATGTCAGCTAGCCCATGTCAACTGGCCCATGTCAACTAGCCCATGTCAACTAGCCCATGTCAACTAGCCCATGTCAACAATCCCATGCCAACTAGCCCATGTCAACTAGCCCATGTCAACTAGCCCATGTCAACTAGCCCATGTCAACTAGCCCATGCCAACTAGCCCATGTCAACTAGCCCATGTCAACTAGCCCATGACAACTAGCCCATGTCAACTACCCCTGTCAACTGGTCCATGTCAACTAGCCCATGTCAACTAGCCCATGTCAACTAGCCCATGTCAACTAGCCCATGTCAACTGGTCCATGTCAGTTAGCCCATGTCAACTAGCCCATGACAACTAGCCCATGTCAACTAGCCCATGTACACTGGTCTATGTCAACTGGTCCATGACAACTAGCCCATGTCAACTAGCCCATGTCAACTAGCCCATGTCAACTAGCCCATGTCAACTGGT
This sequence comes from Oncorhynchus clarkii lewisi, assembly GCF_045791955.1. Classification (NCBI taxonomy): domain Eukaryota; kingdom Metazoa; phylum Chordata; class Actinopteri; order Salmoniformes; family Salmonidae; genus Oncorhynchus; species Oncorhynchus clarkii. The sequence continues at coordinate 234,615 of NW_027261056.1, forward strand.
CCATGACAACTAGCCCATGTCAACTAGCCCATGTCAACTAGCCCATGTCAACTGGTCCATGTCAGTTAGCCCATGTCAACTAGCCCATGACAACTAGCCCATGTCAACTAGCCCATGTCAACTGGTCTATGTCAGTTAGCCCATGTCAACTAGCCCATGACAACTAGCCCAAGTCAACTAGCCCATGTCAACTGGTCCATGTCAGTTAGCCCATGTCAACTAGCTCATGACAACTAGCCCATGTCAACTACCCCTGTCAACTGGTCCATGTCAGCTAGCCCATGTCAACTGGCCCATGTCAACTAGCCCATGTCAACTAGCCCATGTCAACTAGCCCATGTCAACTATCCCATGCAAACTAGCCCATGTCAACTAGCCCATGTCAACAATCCCATGCCAACTAGCCCATGTCAACTAGCCCATGTCAACTATCCCATGCCAACTAGCCCATGTCAACTAGCCCATGTCAACTAGCCCATGTCAACTAGCCAATGCCAACTAGCCCATGTCAACTAGCCCATGTCAACTAGCCCATGTCAACTAGCCCATGACAACTAGCCCATGTCAACTAGCCCATGTCAACTGGTCTATGTCAGTTAGCCCATGTCAACTAGCCCATGCCAACTAGCCCATGTCAACTAGCCCATGTCAACTAGCCCATGTCAACTAGCCCATGTCAACTAGCCCATGCCAACTAGCCCATGTCAACTAGCCCATGTCAACTAGCCCATGACAACTAGCCCATGTCAACTACCCCTGTCAACTGGTCCATGTCAGCTAGCCCATGTCAACTGGCCCATGTCAACTAGCCCATGTCAACTAGCCCATGTCAACTAGCCCATGTCAACTAGCCCATGTCAACTAGCCCATGTCAACTGGTCCATGTCAGTTAGCCCATGTCAACTAGCCCAGGACAACTAGCCCATGTCAACTAGCCCATGTACACTGGTCTATGTCAACTGGTCCATGACAACTAGCCCATGTCAACTAGCCCATGTCAACTAGCCCATGTCAACTAGCCCATGTCAACTGGTCCATGACAACTAGCCCATGTCAACTAGCCCATGTCAACTAGCCCATGTCAACTGGTCCATGTCAGTTAGCCCATGTCAACTAGCCCATGACAACTAGCCCATGTCAACTAGCCCATGTCAACTGGTCTATGTCAGTTAGCCCATGTCAACTAGCCCATGACAACTAGCCCAAGTCAACTAGCCCATGTCAACTGGTCCATGTCAGTTAGCCCATGTCAACTAGCTCATGACAACTAGCCCATGTCAACTACCCCTGTCAACTGGTCCATGTCAGCTAGCCCATGTCAACTGGCCCATGTCAACTAGCCCATGTCAACTAGCCCATGTCAACTAGCCCATGTCAACTATCCCATGCAAACTAGCCCATGTCAACTAGCCCATGTCAACAATCCCATGCCAACTAGCCCATGTCAACTAGCCCATGTCAACTATCCCATGCCAACTAGCCCATGTCAACTAGCCCATGTCAACTAGCCCATGTCAACTAGCCAATGCCAACTAGCCCATGTCAACTAGCCCATGTCAACTAGCCCATGTCAACTAGCCCATGACAACTAGCCCATGTCAACTAGCCCATGTCAACTGGTCTATGTCAGTTAGCCCATGTCAACTAGCCCATGACAACTAGCCCATGTCAACTAGCCCATGTCAACTGGTCCATGTCAGTTAGCCCATGTCAACTAGCTCATGACAACTAGCCCATGTCAACTACCCCTGTCAACTGGTCCATGTCAGCTAGCCCATGTCAACTGGCCCATGTCAACTAGCCCATGTCAACTAGCCCATGTCAACTAGCCCATGTCAACTATCCCATGCCAACTAGCCCATGTCAACTAGCCCATGTCAACAATCCCATGCCAACTAGCCCATGTCAACTAGCTCATGTCAACTAGCCCATGTCAACTAGCCCATGTCAACTAGCCCATGTCAACTAGCCAATGCCAACTAGCCCATGTCAACTAGCCCATGTCAACTAGCCCATGTCAACTAGCCCATGACAACTAGCCCATGTCAACTAGCCCATGTCAACTGGTCTATGTCAGTTAGCCCATGTCAACTAGCCCATGACAACTAGCCCATGTCAACTAGCCCATGTCAACTGGTCCATGTCAGTTAGCCCATGTCAACTAGCTCATGACAACTAGCCCATGTCAACTACCCCTGTCAACTGGTCCATGTCAGCTAGCCCATGTCAACTGGCCCATGTCAACTAGCCCATGTCAACTAGCCCATGTCAACTAGCCCATGTCAACAATCCCATGCCAACTAGCCCATGTCAACTAGCCCATGTCAACTAGCCCATGTCAACTAGCCCATGTCAACTAGCCCATGCCAACTAGCCCATGTCAACTAGCCCATGTCAACTAGCCCATGACAACTAGCCCATGTCAACTACCCCTGTCAACTGGTCCATGTCAGCTAGCCCATGTCAACTGGCCCATGTCAACTAGCCCATGTCAACTAGCCCATGTCAACTAGCCCATGTCAACTAGCCCATGTCAACTGGTCCATGTCAGTTAGCCCATGTCAACTAGCCCATGACAACTAGCCCATGTCATCTAGCCCATGTAAACTTGTCTATGTCAACTGGTCCATGTCAACTAGCCCATGTCAACTAGCCCATGTCAACTAGCCCATGTCAACTAGCCCATGTCAACTGGTCCATGACAACTAGCCCATGTCAACTAGCCCATGTCAACTAGCCCATGTCAACTGGTCCATGTCAGTTAGCCCATGTCAACTAGCCCATGACAACTAGCCCATGTCAACTAGCCCATGTCAACTGGTCTATGTCAGTTAGCCCATGTCAACTAGCCCATGACAACTAGCCCATGCCAACTAGCCCATGTCAACTAGCCCATGTCAACTAGCCCATGTCAACTAGCCCATGTCAACTAGCCCATGCCAACTAGCCCATGTCAACTAGCCCATGTCAACTAGCCCATGACAACTAGCCCATGTCAACTACCCCTGTCAACTGGTCCATGTCAGCTAGCCCATGTCAACTGGCCCATGTCAACTAGCCCATGTCAACTAGCCCATGTCAACTAGCCCATGTCAACTAGCCCATGTCAGCTAGCCCATGTCAACTACCCCATGCCAACTAGCCCATGTCAAATAGCCCATGTCAACTAGCCCATGTCAACTAGCCCATGTCAACTAGCCCATGTCAACTAGCCCATGTCAACTAGCCCATGTCAGCTAGCCCATGTCAACTGGCCCATGTCAACTAGCCCATGTTAACTAGCCCATGTCAACTAGCCCATGTCAACTAGCCCATGTCAGCTAGCCCATGCCAACTAGCCCATGTCAGCTAGCCCATGCCAACTAGCCCATGTCAACTAGCCCATGTCAACTAGCCCATGTCAACTAGCCCATGTCAACTAGCCCATGTCAACTAGTCCATGTCAGCTAGCCCATGTCAACTAGCCCATGTCAGCTAGCCCATGCCAACTAGCCCATGACAACTAGGCCATGACAACTAGCCCATGTCAACTAGCCCATGTCAACTAGCCCATGTCAGCTAGCCCATGTCAACTGGCCCATGTCAACTAGCCCATATTAACTAGCCCATGTCAACTAGCCCATGTCAACTAGCCCATGTCAGTTAGCCCATGTCAACTAGCCCATGCCAACTAGCCCATGTCAACTAGCCCATGTCAACTAGCCCATGACAACTAGCCCATGTCAACTAACCCTGTCAACTGGTCCATGTCAGCTAGCCCATGTCAACTGGCCCATGTCAACTAGCCCATGTCAACTAGCCCATGTCAACTAGCCCATGTCAACAATCCCATGCCAACTAGCCCATGTCAACTAGCCCATGTCAACTAGCCCATGTCAACTAGCCCATGTCAACTAGCCCATGCCAACTAGCCCATGTCAACTAGCCCATGTCAACTAGCCCATGACAACTAGCCCATGACAACTAGCCCATGTCAACTAGCCCATGTCAACTGGTCTATGTCAGTTAGCCCATGTCAACTAGCCCATGACAACTAGCCCATGTCAACTAGCCCATGTCAACTGGTCCATGTCAGTTAGCCCATGTCAACTAGCTCATGACAACTAGCCCATGTCAACTACCCCTGTCAACTGGTCCATGTCAGCTAGCCCATGTCAACTGGCCCATGTCAACTAGCCCATGTCAACTAGCCCATGTCAACTAGCCCATGTCAACAATCCCATGCCAACTAGCCCATGTCAACTAGCCCATGTCAACTAGCCCATGTCAACTAGCCCATGTCAACTAGCCCATGCCAACTAGCCCATGTCAACTAGCCCATGTCAACTAGCCCATGACAACTAGCCCATGTCAACTACCCCTGTCAACTGGTCCATGTCAGCTAGCCCATGTCAACTGGCCCATGTCAACTAGCCCATGTCAACTAGCCCATGTCAACTAGCCCATGTCAACTAGCCCATGTCAACTAGCCCATGTCAACTGGTCCATGTCAGTTAGCCCATGTCAACTAGCCCATGACAACTAGCCCATGTCATCTAGCCCATGTACACTGGTCTATGTCAACTGGTCCATGACAACTAGCCCATGTCAACTAGCCCATGTCAACTAGCCCATGTCAACTAGCCCATGTCAACTGGTCCATGACAACTAGCCCATGTCAACTAGCCCATGTCAACTAGCCCATGTCAACTGGTCCATGTCAGTTAGCCCATGTCAACTAGCCCATGACAACTAGCCCATGTCAACTAGCCCATGTCAACTGGTCTATGTCAGTTAGCCCATGTCAACTAGCCCATGACAACTAGCCCATGCCAACTAGCCCATGTCAACTAGCCCATGTCAACTAGCCCATGTCAACTAGCCCATGTCAACTAGCCCATGCCAACTAGCCCATGTCAACTAGCCCATGTCAACTAGCCCATGACAACTAGCCCATGTCAACTACCCCTGTCAACTGGTCCATGTCAGCTAGCCCATGTCAACTGGCCCATGTCAACTAGCCCATGTCAACTAGCCCATGTCAACTAGCCCATGTCAACTAGCCCATGTCAGCTAGCCCATGTCAACTACCCCATGCCAACTAGCCCATGTCAAATAGCCCATGTCAACTAGCCCATGTCAACTAGCCCATGTCAACTAGCCCATGTCAACTAGCCCATGTCAACTAGCCCATGTCAGCTAGCCCATGTCAACTCGCCCATGTCAACTAGCCCATGTTAACTAGCCCATGTCAACTAGCCCATGTCAACTAGCCCATGTCAGCTAGCCCATGCCAACTAGCCCATGTCAGCTAGCCCATGCCAACTAGCCCATGTCAACTAGCACATGTCAACTAGCCCATGTCAACTAGCCCATGTCAACTAGCCCATGTCAACTAGTCCATGTCAGCTAGCCCATGTCAACTAGCCCATGTCAGCTAGCCCATGCCAACTAGCCCATGACAACTAGGCCATGACAACTAGCCCATGTCAACTAGCCCATGTCAACTAGCCCATGTCAGCTAGCCCATGTCAACTGGCCCATGTCAACTAGCCCATATTAACTAGCCCATGTCAACTAGCCCATGTCAACTAGCCCATGTCAGTTAGCCCATGTCAACTAGCCCATGCCAACTAGCCCATGTCAACTAGCCCATGTCAACTAGCCCATGACAACTAGCCCATGTCAACTAACCCTGTCAACTGGTCCATGTCAGCTAGCCCATGTCAACTGGCCCATGTCAACTAGCCCATGTCAACTAGCCCATGTCAACTAGCCCATGTCAACAATCCCATGCCAACTAGCCCATGTCAACTAGCCCATGTCAACTAGCCCATGTCAACTAGCCCATGCCATTAGCCCATGTCAACTAGCCCATGTCAACTAGCCCATGACAACTAGCCCATGTCAACTACCCCTGTCAACTGGTCCATGTCAGCTAGCCCATGTCAACTGGCCCATGTCAACTAGCCCATGTCAACTAGCCCATGTCAACTAGCCCATGTCAACTAGCCCATGTCAACTAGCCCATGTCAACTGGTCCATGTCAGTTAGCCCATGTCAACTAGCCCATGACAACTAGCCCATGTCATCTAGCCCATGTACACTGGTCTATGTCAACTGGTCCATGACAACTAGCCCATGTCAACTAGCCCATGTCAACTAGCCCATGTCAACTAGCCCATGTCAACTGGTCCATGACAACTAGCCCATGTCAACTAGCCCATGTCAACTAGCCCATGTCAACTGGTCCATGTCAGTTAGCCCATGTCAACTAGCCCATGACAACTAGCCCATGTCAACTAGCCCATGTCAACTGGTCTATGTCAGTTAGCCCATGTCAACTAGCCCATGACAACTAGCCCATGCCAACTAGCCCATGTCAACTAGCCCATGTCAACTAGCCCATGTCAACTAGCCCATGTCAACTAGCCCATGCCAACTAGCCCATGTCAACTAGCCCATGTCAACTAGCCCATGACAACTAGCCCATGTCAACTACCCCTGTCAACTGGTCCATGTCAGCTAGCCCATGTCAACTGGCCCATGTCAACTAGCCCATGTCAACTAGCCCATGTCAGCTAGCCCATGCCAACTAGCCCATGTCAACTAGCCCATGTCAACTAGCCCATGTCAACTAGCCCATGTCAACTAGCCCATGTCAACTAGTCCATGTCAGCTAGCCCATGTCAACTAGCCCATGTCAGCTAGCCCATATTAACTAGCCCATGACAACTAGGCCATGACAACTAGCCCATGTCAACTAGCCCATGTCAACTAGCCCATGTCAGCTAGCCCATGTCAACTGGCCCATGTCAACTAGCCCATATTAACTAGCCCATGTCAACTAGCCCATGTCAACTAGCCCATGTCAGTTAGCCCATGTCAACTAGCCCATGCCAACTAGCCCATGTCAACTAGCCCATGTCAACTAGCCCATGACAACTAGCCCATGTCAACTAACCCTGTCAACTGGTCCATGTCAGCTAGCCCATGTCAACTGGCCCATGTCAACTAGCCCATGTCAACCAGCCCATGTCAACTATCCCATGCCAACTAGCCCATGTAAACTATCCCATGCCAACTATCCCATGCCAACTAGCCCATGTCAACTGGCCCATGTCAAGTAGCCCATGTCCACTAGCCCATGTCAACTAGCCCATGCCAACTAGCCCATGTCAACTAGCCCATGTCAACTAGCCCATGTCAACTATCCCATGTCAACTAGCCCATGTCAACTAGCCCATGTCAACTGGTCCATGACAACTAGCCCATGTCAACTAGCCCATGTCAACTAGCCCATGTCAACTGGTCCATGTCAGTTAGCCCATGTCAACTAGCCCATGACAACTAGCCCATGTCAACTAGCCCATGTCAACTGGTCTATGTCAGTTAGCCCATGTCAACTAGCCCATGTCAGCTAGCCCATGCCAACTAGCCCATGTCAGCTAGCCCATGCCAACTAGCCCATGTCAACTAGCCCATGTCAACTAGCCCATGTCAACTAGCCCATGTCAACTAGCCCATGTCAACTAGTCCATGTCAGCTAGCCCATGTCAACTAGCCCATGTCAGCTAGCCCATGCCAACTAGCCCATGACAACTAGGCCATGACAACTAGCCCATGTCAACTAGCCCATGTCAACTAGCCCATGTCAGCTAGCCCATGTCAACTAGCCCATGTCAACTAGCCCATATTAACTAGCCCATGTCAACTAGCCCATGTCAACTAGCCCATGTCAGCTAGCCCATGCCAACTAGCCCATGTCAGCTAGCCCATGCCAACTAGCCCATGTCAACTAGCCCATGTCAACTAGCCCATGTCAACTAGCCCATGTCAACTAGTCTATGTCAGCTAGCCCATGTCAACTAGCCCATGTCAGCTAGCCCATGTCAACTAGCCCATGTCAACTAGCCCATGACAACTAGCCCATGTCAACTAACCCTGTCAACTGGTCCAGGTCAGTTAGCCCATGTCAACTAGCCCATGACAACTAGCCCATGTCAACTGGTCTATGTCAGTTAGCCCATGTCAACTAGCCCATGACAACTAGCCCATGTCAACTAGCCCATGTCAACTGGTCCATGTCAGTTAGCCCATGTCAACTAGCCCATGACAACTAGCCCATGTCAACTACCCCAGTCAACTGGTCCATGTCAGCTAGCCTATGTCAACTGGCCCATGTCAACTAGCCCATGTCAACCAGCCCATGTCAACTAGCCCATGTCAACTATCCCATGCCAACTAGCCCATGTCAACTAGCCCATGTCAACTATCCCATGCCAACTAGCCCATGTCAACTAGCCCATGCCAACTAGCCCATGTCAACTAGCCCATGTCAACAATCCCATACCAACTAGCCCATGTCAACTAGCCCATGTCAACTAGCCCATGTCAACTAGCCCATGTCAACTAGCCCATGCCAACTAGCCCATGTCAACTAGCCCATGTCAACTAGCCCATGACAACTAGCCCATGTCAACTACCCCTGTCAACTGGTCCATGTCAGCTAGCCCATGTCAACTGGCCCATGTCAACTAGCCCATGTCAACTAGCCCATGTCAACTGGTCCATGTCAGTTAGCCCATGTCAACTAGCCCATGACAACTAGCCCATGTCAACTAGCCCATGTACACTGGTCTATGTCAACTGGTCCATGACAACTAGCCCATGTCAACTAGCCCATGTCAACTAGCCCATGTCAACTAGCCCATGTCAACTGGTCCATGACAACTAGCCCATGTCAACTAGCCCATGTCAACTAGCCCATGTCAACTGGTCCATGTCAGTTAGCCCATGTCAACTAGCCCATGACAACTAGCCCATGTCAACTAGCCCATGTCAACTGGTCTATGTCAGTTAGCCCATGTCAACTAGCCCATGACAACTAGCCCAAGTCAACTAGCCCATGTCAACTGGTCCATGTCAGTTAGCCCATGTCAACTAGCTCATGACAACTAGCCCATGTCAACTACCCCTGTCAACTGGTCCATGTCAGCTAGCCCATGTCAACTGGCCCATGTCAACTAGCCCATGTCAACTAGCCCATGTCAACTAGCCCATGTCAACTATCCCATGCAAACTAGCCCATGTCAACTAGCCCATGTCAACAATCCCATGCCAACTAGCCCATGTCAACTAGCCCATGTCAACTATCCCATGCCAACTAGCCCATGTCAACTAGCCCATGTCAACTAGCCTATGTCAACTAGCCAATGCCAACTAGCCCATGTCAACTAGCCCATGTCAACTAGCCCATGTCAACTAGCCCATGACAACTAGCCCATGTCAACTAGCCCATGTCAACTGGTCTATGTAAGTTAGCCCATGTCAACTAGCCCATGACAACTAGCCCATGTCAACTAGCCCATGTCAACTGGTCCATGTCAGTTAGCCCATGTCAACTAGCTCATGACAACTAGCCCATGTCAACTACCCCTGTCAACTGGTCCATGTCAGCTAGCCCATGTCAACTGGCCCATGTCAACTAGCCCATGTCAACTAGCCCATGTCAACTAGCCCATGTCAACTATCCCATGCCAACTAGCCCATGTCAACTAGCCCATGTCAACAATCCCATGCCAACTAGCCCATGTCAACTAGCCCATGTCAACTAGCCCATGTACACTGGTCTATGTCAACTGGTCCATGACAACTAGCCCATGTCAACTAGCCCATGTCAACTAGCCCATGTCAACTAGCCCATGTCAACTGGTCCATGACAACTAGCCCATGTCAACTAGCCCATGTCAACTAGCCCATGTCAACTGGTCCATGTCAGTTAGCCCATGTCAACTAGCCCATGTCAACTAGCCCATGTCAACTAGCCCATGTCAACTGGTCTATGTCAGTTAGCCCATGTCAACTAGCCCATGACAACTAGCCCATGCCAACTAGCCCATGTCAACTAGCCCATGTCAACTAGCCCATGTCAACTAGCCCATGTCAACTAGCCCATGCCAACTAGCCCATGTCAACTAGCCCATGTCAACTAGCCCATGACAACTAGCCCATGTCAACTACCCCTGTCAACTGGTCCATGTCAGCTAGCCCATGTCAACTGGCCCATGTCAACTAGCCCATGTCAACTAGCCCATGTCAACTAGCCCATGTCAACTAGCCCATGTCAGCTAGCCCATGTCAACTACCCCATGCCAACTAGCCCATGTCAAATAGCCCATGTCAACTAGCCCATGTCATCTAGCCCATGTCAACTAGCCCATGTCAACTAGCCCATGTCAACTAGCCCATGTCAGCTAGCCCATGTCAACTGGCCCATGTCAACTAGCCCATGTTAACTAGCCCATGTCAACTAGCCCATGTCAACTAGCCCATGTCAGCTAGCCCATGCCAACTAGCCCATGTCAGCTAGCCCATGCCAACTAGCCCATGTCAACTAGCCCATGTCAACTAGCCCATGTCAACTAGCCCATGTCAACTAGCCCATGTCAACTAGTCCATGTCAGCTAGCCCATGTCAACTAGCCCATGTCAGCTAGCCCATGCCAACTAGCCCATGACAACTAGGCCATGACAACTAGCCCATGTCAACTAGCCCATGTCAACTAGCCCATGTCAGCTAGCCCATGTCAACTGGCCCATGTCAACTAGCCCATATTAACTAGCCCATGTCAACTAGCCCATGTCAACTAGCCCATGTCAGCTAGCCCATGCCAACTAGCCCATGTCAGCTAGCCCATGCCAACTAGCCCATGTCAACTAGCCCATGTCAACTAGCCCATGTCAACTAGCCCATGTCAACTGGTCTATGTCAGTTAGCCCATGTCAACTAGCCCATGCCAACTAGCCCATGTCAACTAGCCCATGTCAACTAGCCCATGACAACTAGCCCATGTCAACTAACCCTGTCAACTGGTCCATGTCAGCTAGCCCATGTCAACTGGCCCATGTCAACTAGCCCATGTCAACTAGCCCATGTCAACTATCCCATGCCAACTAGCCCATGTCAACTATCCCATGCCAACTATCCCATGCCAACTAGCCCATGTCAACTGGCCCATGTCAACTAGCCCATGTCAACTAGCCCATGTCAACTATCCCATGCCAACTAGCCCATGTCAACTATCCCATGCCAACTATCCCATGCCAACTAGCCCATGTCAACTGGCCTATGTCAAGTAGCCCATGTCCACTAGCCCATGTCAACTAGCCCATGCCAACTAGCCCATGTCAACTAGCCCATGTCAACTAGCCCATGTCAACTATCCCATGTCAACTAGCCCATGTCAACTAGCCCATGTCAACTGGTCCATGACAACTAGCCCATGTCAACTAGCCCATGTCAACTAGCCCATGTCAACTGGTCCATGTCAGTTAGCCCATGTCAACTAGCCCATGCCAACTAGCCCATGTCAACTAGCCCATGTCAACTGGTCTATGTCAGTTAGCCCATGTCAACTAGCCCATGTCAGCTAGCCCATGCCAACTAGCCCATGTCAGCTAGCCCATGCCAACTAGCCCATGTCAACTAGCCCATGTCAACTAGCCCATGTCAACTAGCCCATGTCAACTAGCCCATGTCAACTAGTCCATGTCAGCTAGCCCATGTCAACTAGCCCATGTCAGCTAGCCCATGCCAACTAGCCCATGACAACTAGGCCATGACAACTAGCCCATGTCAACTAGCCCATGTCAACTAGCCCATGTCAGCTAGCCCATGTCAACTGGCCCATGTCAACTAGCCCATATTAACTAGCCCATGTCAACTAGCCCATGTCAACTAGCCCATGTCAGCTAGCCCATGCCAACTAGCCCATGTCAAATAGCCCATGTCAACTAGCCCATGTCAACTAGCCCATGTCAACTAGCCCATGTCAACTAGCCCATGTCAACTAGCCCATGTCAGCTAGCCCATGTCAACTGGCCCATGTCAACTAGCCCATGTTAACTAGCCCATGTCAACTAGCCCATGTCAACTAGCCCATGTCAGCTAGCCCATGCCAACTAGCCCATGTCAGCTAGCCCATGCCAACTAGCCCATGTCAACTAGCCCATGTCAACTAGCCCATGTCAACTAGCCCATGTCAACTAGCCCATGTCAACTAGTCCATGTCAGCTAGCCCATGTCAACTAGCCCATGTCAGCTAGCCCATGCCAACTAGCCCATGACAACTAGGCCATGACAACTAGCCCATGTCAACTAGCCCATGTCAACTAGCCCATGTCAGCTAGCCCATGTCAACTGGCCCATGTCAACTAGCCCATATTAACTAGCCCATGTCAACTAGCCCATGTCAACTAGCCCATGTCAGCTAGCCCATGCCAACTAGCCCATGTCAGCTAGCCCATGCCAACTAGCCCATGTCAACTAGCCCATGTCAACTAGCCCATGTCAACTAGCCCATGTCAACTAGTCTATGTCAGCTAGCCCATGTCAACTAGCCCATGTCAGCTAGCCCATGCCAACTAGCCCATGTCAACTAGCCCATGACAACTAGCCCATGTCAACTAGCCCATGTCAACTGGTCCAGGTCAGTTAGCCCATGTCAACTAGCCCATGACAACTAGCCCATGTCAACTGGTCTATGTCAGTTAGCCCATGTCAACTAGCCCATGACAACTAGCCCATGTCAACTAGCCCATGTCAACTAGCCCATGTCAGCTAGCCCATGCCAACTAGCCCATGACAACTAGCCCATGACAACTAGCCCATGTCAACTAGCCCATGTCAACTAGCCCATGTCAGCTAGCCCATGTCAACTGGCCCATGTCAACTAGCCCATATTAACTAGCCCATGTCAACTAGCCCATGTCAACTAGCCCATGTCAGCTAGCCCATGCCAACTAGCCCATGTCAGCTAGCCCATGCCAACTAGCCCATGTCAACTAGCCCATGTCAACTAGCCCATGTCAACTAGCCCATGTCAACTAGCCCATGTCAGCTAGCCCATGCCAACTAGCCCATGTCAACTAGCCCATGACAACTAGCCCATGTCAACTAGCCCATGTCAACTGGTCCAGGTCAGTTAGCCCATGTCAACTAGCCCATGACAACTAGCCCATGTCAACTGGTCTATGTCAGTTAGCCCATGTCAACTAGCCCATGACAACTAGCCCATGTCAACTAGCCCATGTCAACTGGTCCATGTCAGCTAGCCCATGTCAACTAGCCCATGTCAGCTAGCCCATGCCAACTAGCCCATGACAACTAGGCCATGACAACTAGCCCATGTCAACTAGCCCATGTCAACTAGCCCATGTCAGCTAGCCCATGTCAACTGGCCCATGTCAACTAGCCCATATTAACTAGCCCATGTCAACTAGCCCATGTCAACTAGCCCATGTCAGCTAGCCCATGCCAACTAGCCCATGTCAGCTAGCCCATGCCAACTAGCCCATGTCAACTAGCCCATGTCAACTAGCCCATGTCAACTAGCCCATGTCAACTGGTCTATGTCAGTTAGCCCATGTCAACTAGCCCATGCCAACTAGCCCATGTCAACTCGCCCATGTCAACTAGCCCATGACAACTAGCCCATGTCAACTAACCCTGTCAACTGGTCCATGTCAGCTAGCCCATGTCAACTGGCCCATGTCAACTAGCCCATGTCAACTAGCCCATGTCAACTATCCCATGCCAACTAGCCCATGTCAACTATCCCATGCCAACTATCCCATGCCAACTAGCCCATGTCAACTGGCCCATGTCAACTAGCCCATGTCAACTAGCCCATGTCAACTATCCCATGCCAACTAGCCCATGTCAACTATCCCATGCCAACTATCCCATGCCAACTAGCCCATGTCAACTGGCCCATGTCAAGTAGCCCATGTCCACTAGCCCATGTCAACTAGCCCATGCCAACTAGCCCATGTCAACTAGCCCATGTCAACTAGCCCATGTCAACTATCCCATGTCAACTAGCCCATGTCAACTAGCCCATGTCAACTGGTCCATGACAACTAGCCCATGTCAACTAGCCCATGTCAACTAGCCCATGTCAACTGGTCCATGTCAGTTAGCCCATGTCAACTAGCCCATGACAACTAGCCCATGTCAACTAGCCCATGTCAACTGGTCTATGTCAGTTAGCCCATGTCAACTAGCCCATGTCAGCTAGCCCATGCCAACTAGCCCATGTCAGCTAGCCCATGCCAACTAGCCCATGTCAACTAGCCCATGTCAACTAGCCCATGTCAACTAGCCCATGTCAACTAGCCCATGTCAACTAGTCCATGTCAGCTAGCCCATGTCAACTAGCCCATGTCAGCTAGCCCATGCCAACTAGCCCATGACAACTAGGCCATGACAACTAGCCCATGTCAACTAGCCCATGTCAACTAGCCCATGTCAGCTAGCCCATGTCAACTGGCCCATGTCAACTAGCCCATATTAACTAGCCCATGTCAACTAGCCCATGTCAACTAGCCCATGTCAGCTAGCCCATGCCAACTAGCCCATGTCAAATAGCCCATGTCAACTAGCCCATGTCAACTAGCCCATGTCAACTAGCCCATGTCAACTAGCCCATGTCAACTAGCCCATGTCAGCTAGCCCATGTCAACTGGCCCATGTCAACTAGCCCATGTTAACTAGCCCATGTCAACTAGCCCATGTCAACTAGCCCATGTCAGCTAGCCCATGCCAACTAGCCCATGTCAGCTAGCCCATGCCAACTAGCCCATGTCAACTAGCCCATGTCAACTAGCCCATGTCAACTAGCCCATGTCAACTAGCCCATGTCAACTAGTCCATGTCAGCTAGCCCATGTCAACTAGCCCATGTCAGCTAGCCCATGCCAACTAGCCCATGACAACTAGGCCATGACAACTAGCCCATGTCAACTAGCCCATGTCAACTAGCCCATGTCAGCTAGCCCATGTCAACTGGCCCATGTCAACTAGCCCATATTAACTAGCCCATGTCAACTAGCCCATGTCAACTAGCCCATGTCAGCTAGCCCATGCCAACTAGCCCATGTCAGCTAGCCCATGCCAACTAGCCCATGTCAACTAGCCCATGTCAACTAGCCCATGTCAACTAGCCCATGTCAACTAGTCTATGTCAGCTAGCCCATGTCAACTAGCCCATGTCAGCTAGCCCATGCCAACTAGCCCATGTCAACTAGCCCATGACAACTAGCCCATGTCAACTAGCCCATGTCAACTGGTCCAGGTCAGTTAGCCCATGTCAACTAGCCCATGACAACTAGCCCATGTCAACTGGTCTATGTCAGTTAGCCCATGTCAACTAGCCCATGACAACTAGCCCATGTCAACTAGCCCATGTCAACTAGCCCATGTCAGCTAGCCCATGACAACTAGCCCATGACAACTAGGCCATGACAACTAGCCCATGTCAACTAGCCCATGTCAACTAGCCCATGTCAGCTAGCCCATGTCAACTGGCCCATGTCAACTAGCCCATATTAACTAGCCCATGTCAACTAGCCCATGTCAACTAGCCCATGTCAGCTAGCCCATGCCAACTAGCCCATGTCAGCTAGCCCATGCCAACTAGCCCATGTCAACTAGCCCATGTCAACTAGCCCATGTCAACTAGCCCATGTCAACTAGTCTATGTCAGCTAGCCCATGTCAACTAGCCCATGTCAGCTAGCCCATGCCAACTAGCCCATGTCAACTAGCCCATGACAACTAGCCCATGTCAACTAGCCCATGTCAACTGGTCCAGGTCAGTTAGCCCATGTCAACTAGCCCATGACAACTAGCCCATGTCAACTGGTCTATGTCAGTTAGCCCATGTCAACTAGCCCATGACAACTAGCCCATGTCAACTAGCCCATGTCAACTGGTCCATGTCAGTTAGCCCATGTCAACTAGCCCATGACAACTAGCCCATGTCAACTACCCCTGTCAACTGGTCCATGTCAGCTAGCCTATGTCAACTGGCCCATGTCAACTAGCCCATGTCAACTAGCCCATGTCAACTAGCCCATGTCAACTAGCCCATGTCAACTGGTCCATGACAACTAGCCCATGTCAACTAGCCCATGTCAACTAGCCCATGTCAACTGGTCCATGTCAGTTAGCCCATGTCAACTAGCCCATGTCAACTAGCCCATGTCAACTAGCCCATGTCAACTGGTCTATGTCAGTTAGCCCATGTCAACTAGCCCATGACAACTAGCCCATGCCAACTAGCCCATGTCAACTAGCCCATGTCAACTAGCCCATGTCAACTAGCCCATGTCAACTAGCCCATGCCAACTAGCCCATGTCAACTAGCCCATGTCAACTAGCCCATGACAACTAGCCCATGTCAACTACCCCTGTCAACTGGTCCATGTCAGCTAGCCCATGTCAACTGGCCCATGTCAACTAGCCCATGTCAACTAGCCCATGTCAACTAGCCCATGTCAGCTAGCCCATGTCAACTACCCCATGCCAACTAGCCCATGTCAAATAGCCCATGTCAACTAGCCCATGTCATCTAGCCCATGTCAACTAGCCCATGTCAACTAGCCCATGTCAACTAGCCCATGTCAGCTAGCCCATGTCAACTGGCCCATGTCAACTAGCCCATGTTAACTAGCCCATGTCAACTAGCCCATGTCAACTAGCCCATGTCAGCTAGCCCATGCCAACTAGCCCATGTCAGCTAGCCCATGCCAACTAGCCCATGTCAACTAGCCCATGTCAACTAGCCCATGTCAACTAGCCCATGTCAACTAGCCCATGTCAACTAGTCCATGTCAGCTAGCCCATGTCAACTAGCCCATGTCAGCTAGCCCATGCCAACTAGCCCATGACAACTAGGCCATGACAACTAGCCCATGTCAACTAGCCCATGTCAACTAGCCCATGTCAGCTAGCCCATGTCAACTGGCCCATGTCAACTAGCCCATATTAACTAGCCCATGTCAACTAGCCCATGTCAACTAGCCCATGTCAGCTAGCCCATGCCAACTAGCCCATGTCAGCTAGCCCATGCCAACTAGCCCATGTCAACTAGCCCATGTCAACTAGCCCATGTCAACTAGCCCATGTCAACTGGTCTATGTCAGTTAGCCCATGTCAACTAGCCCATGCCAACTAGCCCATGTCAACTAGCCCATGTCAACTAGCCCATGACAACTAGCCCATGTCAACTAACCCTGTCAACTGGTCCATGTCAGCTAGCCCATGTCAACTGGCCCATGTCAACTAGCCCATGTCAACTAGCCCATGTCAACTATCCCATGCCAACTAGCCCATGTCAACTATCCCATGCCAACTATCCCATGCCAACTAGCCCATGTCAACTGGCCCATGTCAACTAGCCCATGTCAACTAGCCCATGTCAACTATCCCATGCCAACTAGCCCATGTCAACTATCCCATGCCAACTATCCCATGCCAACTAGCCCATGTCAACTGGCCCATGTCAAGTAGCCCATGTCCACTAGCCCATGTCAACTAGCCCATGCCAACTAGCCCATGTCAACTAGCCCATGTCAACTAGCCCATGTCAACTATCCCATGTCAACTAGCCCATGTCAACTAGCCCATGTCAACTAGTCCATGACAACTAGCCCATGTCAACTAGCCCATGTCAACTAGCCCATGTCAACTGGTCCATGTCAGTTAGCCCATGTCAACTAGCCCATGACAACTAGCCCATGTCAACTAGCCCATGTCAACTGGTCTATGTCAGTTAGCCCATGTCAACTAGCCCATGTCAGCTAGCCCATGCCAACTAGCCCATGTCAGCTAGCCCATGCCAACTAGCCCATGTCAACTAGCCCATGTCAACTAGCCCATGTCAACTAGCCCATGGCAACTAGCCCATGTCAACTAGTCCATGTCAGCTAGCCCATGTCAACTAGCCCATGTCAGCTAGCCCATGCCAACTAGCCCATGACAACTAGGCCATGACAACTAGCCCATGTCAACTAGCCCATGTCAACTAGCCCATGTCAGCTAGCCCATGTCAACTGGCCCATGTCAACTAGCCCATATTAACTAGCCCATGTCAACTAGCCCATGTCAACTAGCCCATGTCAGCTAGCCCATGCCAACTAGCCCATGTCAAATAGCCCATGTCAACTAGCCCATGTCAACTAGCCCATGTCAACTAGCCCATGTCAACTAGCCCATGTCAGCTAGCCCATGTCAACTGGCCCATGTCAACTAGCCCATGTTAACTAGCCCATGTCAACTAGCCCATGTCAACTAGCCCATGTCAGCTAGCCCATGCCAACTAGCCCATGTCAGCTAGCCCATGCCAACTAGCCCATGTCAACTAGCCCATGTCAACTAGCCCATGTCAACTAGCCCATGTCAACTAGCCCATGTCAACTAGTCCATGTCAGCTAGCCCATGTCAACTAGCCCATGTCAGCTAGCCCATGCCAACTAGCCCATGACAACTAGGCCATGACAACTAGCCCATGTCAACTAGCCCATGTCAACTAGCCCATGTCAGCTAGCCCATGTCAACTGGCCCATGTCAACTAGCCCATATTAACTAGCCCATGTCAACTAGCCCATGTCAACTAGCCCATGTCAGCTAGCCCATGCCAACTAGCCCATGTCAGCTAGCCCATGCCAACTAGCCCATGTCAACTAGCCCATGTCAACTAGCCCATGTCAACTAGCCCATGTCAACTAGTCTATGTCAGCTAGCCCATGTCAACTAGCCCATGTCAGCTAGCCCATGCCAACTAGCCCATGTCAACTAGCCCATGACAACTAGCCCATGTCAACTAGCCCATGTCAACTGGTCCAGGTCAGCTAGCCCATGTCAACTAGCCCATGACAACTAGCCCATGTCAACTGGTCTATGTCAGTTAGCCCATGTCAACTAGCCCATGACAACTAGCCCATGTCAACTAGCCCATGCCAACTAGCCCATGTCAGCTAGCCCATGCCAACTAGCCCATGACAACTAGGCCATGACAACTAGCCCATGTCAACTAGCCCATGTCAACTAGCCCATGTCAGCTAGCCCATGTCAACTGGCCCATGTCAACTAGCCCATATTAACTAGCCCATGTCAACTAGCCCATGTCAACTAGCCCATGTCAGCTAGCCCATGCCAACTAGCCCATGTCAGCTAGCCCATGCCAACTAGCCCATGTCAACTAGCCCATGTCAACTAGCCCATGTCAACTAGCCCATGTCAACTAGTCTATGTCAGCTAGCCCATGTCAACTAGCCCATGTCAGCTAGCCCATGCCAACTAGCCCATGTCAACTAGCCCATGACAACTAGCCCATGTCAACTAGCCCATGTCAACTGGTCCAGGTCAGTTAGCCCATGTCAACTAGCCCATGACAACTAGCCCATGTCAACTGGTCTATGTCAGTTAGCCCATGTCAACTAGCCCATGACAACTAGCCCATGTCAACTAGCCCATGTCAACTGGTCCATGTCAGTTAGCCCATGTCAACTAGCCCATGACAACTAGCCCATGTCAACTACCCCTGTCAACTGGTCCATGTCAGCTAGCCTATGTCAACTGGCCCATGTCAACTAGCCCATGTCAACTAGCCCATGTCAACTAGCCCATGTCAACTATCCCATGCCAACTAGCCCATGTCAACTAGCCCATGTCAACTATCCCATGCCAACTAGCCCATGTCAACTAGCCCATGTCAACTAGCCCATGTCAACTAGCCCATGTCAACTAGCCCATGTCAGCTAGCCCATGCCAACTAGCCCATGTCAGCTAGCCCATGCCAACTAGCCCATGTCAACTAGCCCATGTCAACTAGCCCATGTCAACTAGCCCATGTCAACTAGCCCATGTCAACTAGTCCATGTCAGCTAGCCCATGTCAACTAGCCCATGTCAGCTAGCCCATGCCAACTAGCCCATGACAACTAGGCCATGACAACTAGCCCATGTCAACTAGCCCATGTCAACTAGCCCATGTCAGCTAGCCCATGTCAACTGGCCCATGTCAACTAGCCCATATTAACTAGCCCATGTCAACTAGCCCATGTCAACTAGCCCATGTCAGCTAGCCCATGCCAACTAGCCCATGTCAGCTAGCCCATGCCAACTAGCCCATGTCAACTAGCCCATGTCAACTAGCCCATGTCAACTAGCCCATGTCAACTAGTCTATGTCAGCTAGCCCATGTCAACTAGCCCATGTCAGCTATCCCATGCCAACTAGCCCATGTCAACTAGCCCATGACAACTAGCCCATGTCAACTAGCCCATGTCAACTGGTCCAGGTCAGTTAGCCCATGTCAACTAGCCCATGACAACTAGCCCATGTCAACTGGTCTATGTCAGTTAGCCCATGTCAACTAGCCCATGACAACTAGCCCATGTCAACTAGCCCATGTCAACTGGTCCATGTCAGTTAGCCCATGTCAACTAGCCCATGACAACTAGCCCATGTCAACTACCCCTGTCAACTGGTCCATGTCAGCTAGCCTATGTCAACTGGCCCATGTCAACTAGCCCATGTCAACTAGCCCATGTCAACTAGCCCATGTCAACTATCCCATGCCAACTAGCCCATGTCAACTAGCCCATGTCAACTATCCCATGCCAACTAGCCCATGTCAACTAGCCCATGTCAACTAGCCCATGTCAACTAGCCCATGCCAACTAGCCCATGTCAACTAGCCCATGTCAACTAGCCCATGACAACTAGCCCATGTCGACTACCCCTGTCAACTGGTCCATGTCAGCTAGCCCATGTCAACTAGCCCATGTCAACTAGCCCATGTCAACTAGCCCATGTCAACTATCCCATGCCAACTAGCCCATGTCAACTAGCCCATGTCAACTATCCCATGCCAACTAGCCCATGTCAACTAGCCCATGTCAACTAGCCCATGTCAACTAGCCCATGCCAACTAGCCCATGTCAACTAGCCCATGTCAACTAGCCCATGTCAACTAGCCCATGTCAGCTAGCCCATGTCAACTAGCCCATGTCAGATAGCCCATGTCAGCTAGCCCATGTCAGCTAGCCCATGCCAACTAGCCCATGACAACTAGCCCATGTCAACTGGTCCATGTCAGTTAGCCCATGTCAACTAGCCCATGACAACTAGCCCATGTCAACTAGCCCATGTCAACTGGTCTATGTCAGTTAGCCCATGTCAACTAGCCCATGACAACTAGCCCATGTCAACTAGCCCATGTCAACTGGTCTATGTCAGTTAGCCCATGTCAACTAGACCATGACAACTAGCCCATGTCAACTAGCCCATGTCAACTAGCCCATGTCAGCTAGCCCATGTCAACTGGCCCATGTCAACTAGCCCATGTTAACTAGCCCATGTCAACTAGCCCATGTCAACTAGCCCATGTCAGCTAGCCCATGCCAACTAGCCCATGTCAGCTAGCCCATGCCAACTAGCCCATGTCAACTAGCCCATGTCAACTAGCCCATGTCAACTAGCCCATGTCAACTAGCCCATGTCAACTAGTCCATGTCAGCTAGCCCATGTCAACTAGCCCATGTCAGCTAGCCCATGCCAACTAGCCCATGACAACTAGGCCATGACAACTAGCCCATGTCAACTAGCCCATGTCAACTAGCCCATGTCAGCTAGCCCATGTCAACTGGCCCATGTCAACTAGCCCATATTAACTAGCCCATGTCAACTAGCCCATGTCAACTAGCCCATGTCAGCTAGCCCATGCCAACTAGCCCATGTCAGCTAGCCCATGCCAACTAGCCCATGTCAACTAGCCCATGTCAACTAGCCCATGTCAACTAGCCCATGTCAACTAGTCTATGTCAGCTAGCCCATGTCAACTAGCCCATGTCAGCTAGCCCATGCCAACTAGCCCATGTCAACTAGCCCATGACAACTAGCCCATGTCAACTAGCCCATGTCAACTGGTCCAGGTCAGTTAGCCCATGTCAACTAGCCCATGACAACTAGCCCATGTCAACTGGTCTATGTCAGTTAGCCCATGTCAACTAGCCCATGACAACTAGCCCATGTCAACTAGCCCATGTCAACTGGTCCATGTCAGTTAGCCCATGTCAACTAGCCCATGACAACTAGCCCATGTCAACTACCCCTGTCAACTGGTCCATGTCAGCTAGCCTATGTCAACTGGCCCATGTCAACTAGCCCATGTCAACTAGCCCATGTCAACTAGCCCATGTCAACTATCCCATGCCAACTAGCCCATGTCAACTAGCCCATGTCAACTATCCCATGCCAACTAGCCCATGTCAACTAGCCCATGTCAACTAGCCCATGTCAACTAGCCCATGCCAACTAGCCCATGTCAACTAGCCCATGTCAACTAGCCCATGACAACTAGCCCATGTCGACTACCCCTGTCAACTGGTCCATGTCAGCTAGCCCATGTCAACTGGCCCATGTCAACTAGCCCATGTCAACTAGCCCATGTCAACTAGCCCATGTCAACTATCCCATGCCAACTAGCCCATGTCAACTAGCCCATGTCAACTAGCCCATGCCAACTAGCCCATGTCAACTAGCCCATGTCAACTAGCCCATGTCAACTAGCCCATGACAACTAGCCCATGTCAACTAGCCCATGTCAACTAGCCCATGTCAACTAGCCCATGTCAGCTAGCCCATGTCAACTAGCCCATGTCAGATAGCCCATGTCAGCTAGCCCATGTCAGCTAGCCCATGCCAACTAGCCCATGACAACTAGCCCATGTCAACTGGTCCATGTCAGTTAGCCCATGTCAACTAGCCCATGACAACTAGCCCATGTCAACTAAACCATGTCAACTGGTCTATGTCAGTTAGCCCATGTCAACTAGCCCATGACAACTAGCCCATGTCAACTAGCCCATGTCAACTGGTCTATGTCAGTTAGCCCATGTCAACTAGACCATGACAACTAGCCCATGTCAACTAGCCCATGTCAACTGGTCCATGTCAGTTAGCCCATGTCAACTAGCCCATGACAACTAGCCCATGTCAACTACAGCTGTTAACTGGTCCATGTCAGCTAGCCCATGTCAACTGGCCCATGTCAACTATCCCATGTCAACTAGCCCATGTCAACTAGCCCATGTCAACTATCCCATGCCAACTAGCCCATGTCAACTAGCCCATGTCAACTAGCCCATGTCAACTGGTCTATGTCAGTTAGCCCATGTCAACTAGCCCATGCCAACTAGCCCATGTCAACTAGCCCATGCCAACTAGCCCATGTCAACTAGCCCATGTCAACTAGCCCATGACAACTAGCCCATGTCAACTAACCCTGTCAACTGGTCCATGTCAGCTAGCCCATGTCAACTATCCCATGCCAACTAGCCCATGTCAACTAGCCCATGTCAACTAGCCCATGTCAACTAGCCCATGCCAACTAGCCCATGTCAACTAGCCCATGTCAACTAGCCCATGTCAACTAGCCCATGTCAGCTAGCCCATGTCAACTAGCCCATGTCAGATAGCCCATGTCAGCTAGCCCATGTCAGCTAGCCCATGCCAACTAGCCCATGACAACTAGCCCATGTCAACTGGTCCATGTCAGTTAGCCCATGTCAACTAGCCCATGACAACTAGCCCATGTCAACTAGCCCATGTCAACTGGTCTATGTCAGTTAGCCCATGTCAACTAGCCCATGACAACTAGCCCATGTCAACTAGCCCATGTCAACTGGTCTATGTCAGTTAGCCCATGTCAACTAGACCATGACAACTAGCCCATGTCAACTAGCCCATGTCAACTAGCCCATGTCAGCTAGCCCATGTCAACTGGCCCATGTCAACTAGCCCATATTAACTAGCCCATGTCAACTAGCCCATGTCAACTAGCCCATGTCAGCTAGCCCATGCCAACTAGCCCATGTCAAATAGCCCATGTCAACTAGCCCATGTCAACTAGCCCATGTCAACTAGCCCATGTCAACTAGCCCATGTCAATTAGCCCATGTCAGCTAGCCCATGTCAACTGGCCCATGTCAACTAGCCCATGTTAACTAGCCCATGTCAACTAGCCCATGTCAACTAGCCCATGTCAGCTAGCCCATGACAACTAGCCCATGTCAGCTAGCCCATGCCAACTAGCCCATGTCAACTAGCCCATGTCAACTAGCCCATGTCAACTAGCCCATGTCAACTAGCCCATGTCAACTAGTCCATGTCAGCTAGCCCATGTCAACTAGCCCATGTCAGCTAGCCCATGCCAACTAGCCCATGACAACTAGGCCATGACAACTAGCCCATGTCAACTAGCCCATGTCAACTAGCCCATGTCAGCTAGCCCATGTCAACTGGCCCATGTCAACTAGCCCATATTAACTAGCCCATGTCAACTAGCCCATGTCAACTAGCCCATGTCAGCTAGCCCATGCCAACTAGCCCATGTCAGCTAGCCCATGCCAACTAGCCCATGTCAACTAGCCCATGTCAACTAGCCCATGTCAACTAGCCCATGTCAACTAGTCTATGTCAGCTAGCCCATGTCAACTAGCCCATGTCAGCTAGCCCATGCCAACTAGCCCATGTCAACTAGCCCATGACAACTAGCCCATGTCAACTAGCCCATGTCAACTGGTCCAGGTCAGTTAGCCCATGTCAACTAGCCCATGACAACTAGCCCATGTCAACTGGTCTATGTCAGTTAGCCCATGTCAACTAGCCCATGACAACTAGCCCATGTCAACTAGCCCATGTCAACTAGCCCATGTCAGCTAGCCCATGCCAACTAGCCCATGACAACTCGGCCATGACAACTAGCCCATGTCAACTAGCCCATGTCAACTAGCCCATGTCAGCTAGCCCATGTCAACTGGCCCATGTCAACTAGCCCATATTAACTAGCCCATGTCAACTAGCCCATGTCAACTAGCCCATGTCAGCTAGCCCATGCCAACTAGCCCATGTCAGCTAGCCCATGCCAACTAGCCCATGTCAACTAGCCCATGTCAACTAGCCCATGTCAACTAGCCCATGTCAACTAGTCTATGTCAGCTAGCCCATGTCAACTAGCCCATGTCAGCTAGCCCATGCCAACTAGCCCATGTCAACTAGCCCATGACAACTAGCCCATGTCAACTAGCCCATGTCAACTGGTCCAGGTCAGTTAGCCCATGTCAACTAGCCCATGACAACTAGCCCATGTCAACTGGTCTATGTCAGTTAGCCCATGTCAACTAGCCCATGACAACTAGCCCATGTCAACTAGCCCATGTCAACTGGTCCATGTCAGTTAGCCCATGTCAACTAGCCCATGACAACTAGCCCATGTCAACTACCCCTGTCAACTGGTCCATGTCAGCTAGCCTATGTCAACTGGCCCATGTCAACTAGCCCATGTCAACTAGCCCATGTCAACTAGCCCATGTCAACTATCCCATGCCAACTAGCCCATGTCAACTAGCCCATGTCAACTATCCCATGCCAACTAGCCCATGTCAACTAGCCCATGTCAACTAGCCCATGTCAACTAGCCCATGTCAACTAGCCCATGTCAGCTAGCCCATGCCAACTAGCCCATGTCAGCTAGCCCATGCCAACTAGCCCATGTCAACTAGCCCATGTCAACTAGCCCATGTCAACTAGCCCATGTCAACTAGCCCATGTCAACTAGTCCATGTCAGCTAGCCCATGTCAACTAGCCCATGTCAGCTAGCCCATGCCAACTAGCCCATGACAACTAGGCCATGACAACTAGCCCATGTCAACTAGCCCATGTCAACTAGCCCATGTCAGCTAGCCCATGTCAACTGGCCCATGTCAACTAGCCCATATTAACTAGCCCATGTCAACTAGCCCATGTCAACTAGCCCATGTCAGCTAGCCCATGCCAACTAGCCCATGTCAGCTAGCCCATGCCAACTAGCCCATGTCAACTAGCCCATGTCAACTAGCCCATGTCAACTAGCCCATGTCAACTAGTCTATGTCAGCTAGCCCATGTCAACTAGCCCATGTCAGCTATCCCATGCCAACTAGCCCATGTCAACTAGCCCATGACAACTAGCCCATGTCAACTAGCCCATGTCAACTGGTCCAGGTCAGTTAGCCCATGTCAACTAGCCCATGACAACTAGCCCATGTGAACTGGTCTATGTCAGTTAGCCCATGTCAACTAGCCCATGACAACTAGCCCATGTCAACTAGCCCATGTCAACTGGTCCATGTCAGTTAGCCCATGTCAACTAGCCCATGACAACTAGCCCATGTCAACTACCCCTGTCAACTGGTCCATGTCAGCTAGCCTATGTCAACTGGCCCATGTCAACTAGCCCATGTCAACTAGCCCATGTCAACTAGCCCATGTCAACTATCCCATGCCAACTAGCCCATGTCAACTAGCCCATGTCAACTATCCCATGCCAACTAGCCCATGTCAACTAGCCCATGTCAACTAGCCCATGTCAACTAGCCCATGCCAACTAGCCCATGTCAACTAGCCCATGTCAACTAGCCCATGACAACTAGCCCATGTCGACTACCCCTGTCAACTGGTCCATGTCAGCTAGCCCATGTCAACTAGCCCATGTCAACTAGCCCATGTCAACTAGCCCATGTCAACTATCCCATGCCAACTAGCCCATGTCAACTAGCCCATGTCAACTATCCCATGCCAACTAGCCCATGTCAACTAGCCCATGTCAACTAGCCCATGTCAACTAGCCCATGCCAACTAGCCCATGTCAACTAGCCCATGTCAACTAGCCCATGTCAACTAGCCCATGTCAGCTAGCCCATGTCAACTAGCCCATGTCAGATAGCCCATGTCAGCTAGCCCATGTCAGCTAGCCCATGCCAACTAGCCCATGACAACTAGCCCATGTCAACTGGTCCATGTCAGTTAGCCCATGTCAACTAGCCCATGACAACTAGCCCATGTCAACTAGCCCATGTCAACTGGTCTATGTCAGTTAGCCCATGTCAACTAGCCCATGACAACTAGCCCATGTCAACTAGCCCATGTCAACTGGTCTATGTCAGTTAGCCCATGTCAACTAGACCATGACAACTAGCCCATGTCAACTAGCCCATGTCAACTAGCCCATGTCAGCTAGCCCATGTCAACTGGCCCATGTCAACTAGCCCATGTTAACTAGCCCATGTCAACTAGCCCATGTCAACTAGCCCATGTCAGCTAGCCCATGCCAACTAGCCCATGTCAGCTAGCCCATGCCAACTAGCCCATGTCAACTAGCCCATGTCAACTAGCCCATGTCAACTAGCCCATGTCAACTAGCCCATGTCAACTAGTCCATGTCAGCTAGCCCATGTCAACTAGCCCATGTCAGCTAGCCCATGCCAACTAGCCCATGACAACTAGGCCATGACAACTAGCCCATGTCAACTAGCCCATGTCAACTAGCCCATGTCAGCTAGCCCATGTCAACTGGCCCATGTCAACTAGCCCATATTAACTAGCCCATGTCAACTAGCCCATGTCAACTAGCCCATGTCAGCTAGCCCATGCCAACTAGCCCATGTCAGCTAGCCCATGACAACTAGCCCATGTCAACTAGCCCATGTCAACTAGCCCATGTCAACTAGCCCATGTCAACTAGTCTATGTCAGCTAGCCCATGTCAACTAGCCCATGTCAGCTAGCCCATGCCAACTAGCCCATGTCAACTAGCCCATGTCAACTAGCCCATGACAACTAGCCCATGTCAACTGGTCTATGTCAGTTAGCCCATGTCAACTAGCCCATGACAACTAGCCCATGTCAACTAGCCCATGTCAACTGGTCCATGTCAGTTAGCCCATGTCAACTAGCCCATGACAACTAGCCCATGTCAACTACCCCTGTCAACTGGTCCATGTCAGCTAGCCTATGTCAACTGGCCCATGTCAACTAGCCCATGTCAACTAGCCCATGTCAACTAGCCCATGTCAACTATCCCATGCCAACTAGCCCATGTCAACTAGCCCATGTCAACTATCCCATGCCAACTAGCCCATGTCAACTAGCCCATGTCAACTAGCCCATGTCAACTAGCCCATGCCAACTAGCCCATGTCAACTAGCCCATGTCAACTAGCCCATGACAACTAGCCCATGTCGACTACCCCTGTCAACTGGTCCATGTCAGCTAGCCCATGTCAACTGGCCCATGTCAACTAGCCCATGTCAACTAGCCCATGTCAACTAGCCCATGTCAACTATCCCATGCCAACTAGCCCATGTCAACTAGCCCATGTCAACTATCCCATGCCAACTAGCCCATGTCAACTAGCCCATGTCAACTAGCCCATGTCAACTAGCCCATGCCAACTAGCCCATGTCAACTAGCCCATGTCAACTAGCCCATGTCAACTAGCCCATGTCAGCTAGCCCATGTCAACTAGCCCATGTCAGATAGCCCATGTCAGCTAGCCCATGTCAGCTAGCCCATGCCAACTAGCCCATGACAACTAGCCCATGTCAACTGGTCCATGTCAGTTAGCCCATGTCAACTAGCCCATGACAACTAGCCCATGTCAACTAGCCCATGTCAACTGGTCTATGTCAGTTAGCCCATGTCAACTAGCCCATGACAACTAGCCCATGTCAACTAGCCCATGTCAACTGGTCTATGTCAGTTAGCCCATGTCAACTAGACCATGACAACTAGCCCATGTCAACTAGCCCATGTCAACTGGTCCATGTCAGGTAGCCCATGTCAACTAGCCCATGACAACTAGCCCATGTCAACTACAGCTGTTAACTGGTCCATGTCAGCTAGCCCATGTCAACTGGCCCATGTCAACTATCCCATGTCAACTAGCCCATGTCAACTAGCCCATGTCAACTATCCCATGCCAACTAGCCCATGTCAACTAGCCCATGTCAACTAGCCCATGTCAACTGGTCTATGTCAGTTAGCCCATGTCAACTAGCCCATGCCAACTAGCCCATGACAACAACCCCATGCCAACTACCCAAGGCCAACTAGCCCATGTCAACTAGCCCATGACAACTAGCCCATGTCAACTAACCCTGTCAACTGGTCCATGTCAGCTAGCCCATGTCAACTATCCCATGGCAACTAGCCCATGTCAACTAGCCCATGTCAACTAGCCCATGTCAACTAGCCCATGCCAACTAGCCCATGTCAACTAGCCCATGTCAACTAGCCCATGTCAACTAGCCCATGTCAGCTAGCCCATGTCAACTAGCCCATGTCAGATAGCCCATGTCAGCTAGCCCATGTCAGCTAGCCCATGCCAACTAGCCCATGACAACTAGCCCATGTCAACTGGTCCATGTCAGTTAGCCCATGTCAACTAGCCCATGACAACTAGCCCATGTCAACTAGCCCATGTCAACTGGTCTATGTCAGTTAGCCCATGTCAACTAGCCCATGACAACTAGCCCATGTCAACTAGCCCATGTCAACTGGTCTATGTCAGTTAGCCCATGTCAACTAGACCATGACAACTAGCCCATGTCAACTAGCCCATGTCAACTAGCCCATGTCAGCTAGCCCATGTCAACTGGCCCATGTCAACTAGCCCATGTTAACTAGCCCATGTCAACTAGCCCATGTCAACTAGCCCATGTCAGCTAGCCCATGCCAACTAGCCCATGTCAGCTAGCCCATGCCAACTAGCCCATGTCAACTAGCCCATGTCAACTAGCCCATGTCAACTAGCCCATGTCAACTAGCCCATGTCAACTAGTCCATGTCAGCTAGCCCATGTCAACTAGCCCATGTCAGCTAGCCCATGCCAACTAGCCCATGACAACTAGGCCATGACAACTAGCCCATGTCAACTAGCCCATGTCAACTAGCCCATGTCAGCTAGCCCATGTCAACTGGCCCATGTCAACTAGCCCATATTAACTAGCCCATGTCAACTAGC
This sequence comes from Oncorhynchus clarkii lewisi, assembly GCF_045791955.1. Classification (NCBI taxonomy): domain Eukaryota; kingdom Metazoa; phylum Chordata; class Actinopteri; order Salmoniformes; family Salmonidae; genus Oncorhynchus; species Oncorhynchus clarkii. Next base: position 264,282 of record NW_027261056.1, read on the forward strand.
CCATGTCAACTAGCCCATGTCAGCTAGCCCATGCCAACTAGCCCATGTCAGCTAGCCCATGCCAACTAGCCCATGTCAACTAGCCCATGTCAACTAGCCCATGTCAACTAGCCCATGTCAACTAGTCTATGTCAGCTAGCCCATGTCAACTAGCCCATGTCAGCTAGCCCATGCCAACTAGCCCATGTCAACTAGCCCATGACAACTAGCCCATGTCAACTAGCCCATGTCAACTGGTCCAGGTCAGTTAGCCCATGTCAACTAGCCCATGACAACTAGCCCATGTCAACTGGTCTATGTCAGTTAGCCCATGTCAACTAGCCCATGACAACTAGCCCATGTCAACTAGCCCATGTCAACTGGTCCATGTCAGTTAGCCCATGTCAACTAGCCCATGACAACTAGCCCATGTCAACTACCCCTGTCAACTAGCCCATGTCAACTAGCCCATGTCAACTAGTCTATGTCAGCTAGCCCATGTCAACTAGCCCATGTCAGCTAGCCCATGCCAACTAGCCCATGTCAACTAGCCCATGACAACTAGCCCATGTCAACTAGCCCATGTCAACTGGTCCAGGTCAGTTAGCCCATGTCAACTAGCCCATGACAACTAGCCCATGTCAACTGGTCTATGTCAGTTAGCCCATGTCAACTAGCCCATGACAACTAGCCCATGTCGACTACCCCTGTCAACTGGTCCATGTCAGCTAGCCCATGTCAACTGGCCCATGTCAACTAGCCCATGTCAACTAGCCCATGTCAACTAGCCCATGTCAACTATCCCATGCCAACTAGCCCATGTCAACTAGCCCATGTCAACTATCCCATGCCAACTAGCCCATGTCAACTAGCCCATGTCAACTAGCCCATGTCAACTAGCCCATGCCAACTAGCCCATGTCAACTAGCCCATGTCAACTAGCCCATGTCAACTAGCCCATGTCAGCTAGCCCATGTCAACTAGCCCATGTCAGATAGCCCATGTCAGCTAGCCCATGTCAGCTAGCCCATGCCAACTAGCCCATGACAACTAGCCCATGTCAACTGGTCCATGTCAGTTAGCCCATGTCAACTAGCCCATGACAACTAGCCCATGTCAACTAGCCCATGTCAACTGGTCTATGTCAGTTAGCCCATGTCAACTAGCCCATGACAACTAGCCCATGTCAACTAGCCCATGTCAACTGGTCTATGTCAGTTAGCCCATGTCAACTAGACCATGACAACTAGCCCATGTCAACTAGCCCATGTCAACTGGTCCATGTCAGTTAGCCCATGTCAACTAGCCCATGACAACTAGCCCATGTCAACTACAGCTGTTAACTGGTCCATGTCAGCTAGCCCATGTCAACTGGCCCATGTCAACTATCCCATGTCAACTAGCCCATGTCAACTAGCCCATGTCAACTATCCCATGCCAACTAGCCCATGTCAACTAGCCCATGTCAACTAGCCCATGTCAACTGGTCTATGTCAGTTAGCCCATGTCAACTAGCCCATGCCAACTAGCCCATGTCAACTAGCCCATGCCAACTAGCCCATGTCAACTAGCCCATGTCAACTAGCCCATGACAACTAGCCCATGTCAACTAACCCTGTCAACTGGTCCATGTCAGCTAGCCCATGTCAACTGGCCCATGTCAACTAGCCCATGTCAACTAGCCCATGTCAACTAGCCCATGTCAACTAGCCCATGTCAACTATCCCATGCCAACTAGCCCATGTCAACTATCCCATGCCAACTATCCCATGCCAACTAGCCCATGTCAACTGGCCCATGTCAAGTAGCCCATGTCCACTAGCCCATGTCAACTAGCCCATGCCAACTAGCCCATGTCAACTAGCCCATGTCAACTAGCCCATGTCAACTATCCCATGTCAACTAGCCCATGTCAACTAGCCCATGTCAACTAGCCCATGTCAACTAGCCCATGTCAACTGGTCCATGTCAGCTAGCCCATGTCAACTGGCCCATGTCAGCTAGCCCATGTCAACTGGCCCATGTCAACTAGCCCATGTCAACTAGCCCATGTCAACTATCCCATGCCAACTAGCCCATGTCAACTAGTCCATGTCAACTATCCCATGCCAACTAGCCCATGTCAACTAGCGCATGTCAACTAGCCATGTCAACTAGCCCATGCCAACTAGCCCATGTCAACTAGCCCATGTCAACTAGCCCATGACAACTAGCCCATGTCTACTAGCCCTGTCAACTGGTCCATGTCAGCTAGCCCATGTCAACTGGCCCATGTCAACTTGCCCATGTCAACTGGCCCATGTCAACTAGCCCATGTCAACTAGCCCATGTCAACTAGCCCATGTCAACTAGCCCATGTCAACTATCCCATGTCAACTAGCCCATGTCAACTAGCCCATGTCAACTAGCCCATGTCAACTATCCCATGCCAACTAGCCCATGTCAACTAGCCCATGTCAACTAGCCCATGTCAACTAGCCCATGTCAACTGGTCCATGTCAGTTTGCCCATGTCAACTAGCCCATGACAACTAGCCCATGTCAACTACCCCTGTCAACTGGTCCATGTCAGCTAGCCCATGTCAACTGGCCCATGACAACTAGCCCATGTCAACTACCCCTGTCAACTGGTCCATGTCAGCTAGCCCATGTCAACTGGCCCATGTCAACTATCCCATGCCAACTAGCCCATGTCAACTAGCACATGTCAACTATCCCATGCCAACTAGCCCATGTCAACTAGCGCATGTCAACTAGCCATGTCAACTAGCCCATGCCAACTAGCCCATGTCAACTAGCCCATGTCAACTAGCCCATGACAACTAGCCCATGTAAACTACCCCTGTCAACTGGTCCATGTCAACTATCCCATGCCAACTAGCCCATGTCAACTAGCCCATGACAACTAGCCCATGTCAACTACCCCTGTCAACTGGCCCATGTCAACTAGCCCATGTCAACTAGCCCATGTCAACTATCCCATGCCAACTAGCCCATGTCAACTAGCCCATGACAACTAGCCCATGTCAACTACCCCTGTCAACTGGTCCATGTCAGCTAGCCCATGTCAACTGGTCCATGTCAACTAGCCCATGTCAACTAGCCCATGTCAACTAGCCCATGTCAACTAGCCCATGTCAACTAGCCCATGTCAACTATCCCATGCCAACTAGCCCATGTCAACTAGCCCATGTCAACTAGCCCATGCCAACTAGCCCATGTCAACTAGCCCATGTCAACTAGCCCATGTCAACTAGCCCATGTCAACTAGCCCATGTCAGCTAGCCAATGTCAGCTAGCCCAAACTAGTCCATGTCAACTAGCCCATGTCAACTAGCCCATGTCAACTAGCCCATGTCAACTAGCCGATGTCAACTAGCCCATGTCAACTAGCCCAATCTAGCCCATGTCAACTAGCCCATGTCAACTAGCCCAAACTAGCCCATGTCAACTAGCCCATGTCAACTAGCCCATGTCAACTAGCCCATGTCAACTAGCCCATGTCAACTGGCCCATGTCAGCTAGCCCATGTCAGCTAGCCCATGTCAACTAGCCCATGTCAACTAGCCCATGTCAACTAGCCCAAATTAGCCCATGTCAACTAGCCCATGTCAACTAGCCCATGTCAACTAGCCCATGCCAACTAGCCCATGTCAACTGGCCCATGTCAGCTAGCCCATGTCAACTAGCCCATGTCAACTAGCCCAAACTAGCCCATGTCAACTAGCCCATGTCAACTAGCCCATGTCAACTGGCCCATGTCAGCTAGCCCATGTCAGCTAGCCCATGTCAACTAACCCATGTCAACTAGCCCATGTCAACTAGCCCAAACTAGCCCATGTCAACTAGCCCATGTCAACTAGCCCATGTCAACTAGCCCATGTCAACTAGCCCATGTCAACTGGCCCATGTCAGCTAGCCCATGTCAACTAGCCCATGTCAACTAACCCATGTCAACTATCCCAAATAGCCCATGTCAACTAGCCTATGTCAACTAGCCCAAACTAGCCCATGTCAACTAGCCCATGTCAACTAGCCCAAACTAGCCCATGTCAACTAGCCCATGTCTACTAGCCCAAACTAGCCCATGTCAACTAGCCCATGTCAACTAGCCCAAACTAGCCCATGTCAACTAGCCCATGTCAACTAGCCCAAACTAGCCCATGTCAACTAGCCCATGTCAACTAGCCCATGTCAACTAGCCCATGTCAACTAGCCCATGTCAACTGGCCCATGTCAACTAGCCCATGTCAACTAGCCCATGTCAACTAGCCCATGTCAACTATCCCATGTCAACTATCCCATGCCAACTAGCCCATGTCAACTAGCCCATGTCAACTATCCCATGCCAACTAGCCCATGTCAACTAGCCCATGTCAACTAGCCCATGTCAACTAGCCCATGTCAACTAGCCTATGCCAACTAGCCCATGTCAACTAGCCCATGTCAACTAGCCCATGTCAACTAGCCCATGTCAACTAGCCCATGTCAACTAGCCCATGTCAACTAGCCCATGTCAGCTAGCCCATGTCAACTAGCCCATGTCAGCTAGCCCATGTCAGCTAGCCCATGTCAGCTAGCCCATGCCAACTAGCCCATGTCAACTAGCCCATGTCAACTAGCCCATGTCAGCCAGCCCATGTCAGCTAGCCCATGTCAACTAGCCCATGTCAACTAGCCCATGTCAACTAGCCCATGTCAACTAGCCCATGTCAACTATCCCATGCCAACTAGCCCATGTCAACTAGCCCATGTCAACTAGCCCATGCCAACTAGCCCATGTCAACTAGCCCATGTCAACTAGCCCATGTCAACTAGCCCATGTCAACTAGCCCATGTCAGCTAGCCAATGTCAGCTAGCCCAAACTAGTCCATGTCAACTAGCCCATGTCAACTAGCCCATGTTAACTAGCCCATGTCAACTGGCCCATGTCAACTAGCCCATGTCAACTAGCCCAATCTAGCCCATGTCAACTAGCCCATGTCAACTAGCCCAAACTAGCCCATGTCAACTAGCCCATGTCAACTAGCCCATGTCAACTAGCCCATGTCAACTAGCCCATGTCAACTGGCCCATGTCAGCTAGCCCATGTCAGCTAGCCCATGTCAACTAGCCCATGTCAACTAGCCCATGTCAACTAGCCCAAATTAGCCCATGTCAACTAGCCCATGTCAACTAGCCCATGTCAACTAGCCCATGCCAACTAGCCCATGTCAACTGGCCCATGTCAGCTAGCCCATGTCAACTAGCCCATGTCAACTAGCCCAAACTAGCCCATGTCAACTAGCCCATGTCAACTAGCCCATGTCAACTGGCCCATGTCAGCTAGCCCATGTCAGCTAGCCCATGTCAACTAACCCATGTCAACTAGCCCATGTCAACTAGCCCAAACTAGCCCATGTCAACTAGCCCATGTCAACTAGCCCATGTCAACTAGCCCATGTCAACTAGCCCATGTCAACTGGCCCATGTCAGCTAGCCCATGTCAACTAGCCCATGTCAACTAACCCATGTCAACTATCCCAAACTAGCCCATGTCAACTAGCCTATGTCAACTAGCCCAAACTAGCCCATGTCAACTAGCCCATGTCAACTAGCCCAAACTAGCCCATGTCAACTAGCCCATGTCTACTAGCCCAAACTAGCCCATGTCAACTAGCCCATGTCAACTAGCCCAAACTAGCCCATGTCAACTAGCCCATGTCAACTAGCCCAAACTAGCCCATGTCAACTAGCCCATGTCAACTAGCCCATGTCAACTAGCCCATGTCAACTAGCCCAAACTAGCCCATGTCAACTAGCCCATGTCAACTAGCCCATGTCAACTAGCCCATGTCAACCAGCCCATGTCAACTAGCCCATGTCAACTAGCCCATGTCAACCAGCCCATGTCAACTAGCCCATGTCAACTGGCCCATGTCAGCTAGCCCATGTCAGCTAGCCCATGTCAACTAGCCCATGTCAACTAGCCCATGTCAACTAGCCCAAATTAGCCCATGTCAACTAGCCCATGTCAACTAGCCCATGTCAACTAGCCCATGCCAACTAGCCCATGTCAACTGGCCCATGTCAGCTAGCCCATGTCAACTAGCCCATGTCAACTAGCCCAAACTAGCCCATGTCAACTAGCCCATGTCAACTAGCCCAAACTAGCCCATGTCAACTAGCCCATGTCAACTAGCCCAAACTAGCCCATGTCAACTAGCCCATGTCAACTAGCCCAAACTAGCCCATGTCAACTAGCCCATGTCAACTAGCCCATGTCAACTAGCCCATGTCAACTAGCCCATGTCAACTAGCCCATGTCAACTGGCCCATGTCAGCTATCCCATGTCAGCTAGCCCATGTCAACTAGCCCATGTCAACTAGCCCATGTCAACTAGCCCAAACTAGCCCATGTCAACTAGCCCATGTCAACTGGCCCATGTCAGCTAGCCCATGTCAACTAGCCCATGTCAACTAACCCATGTCAACTAGCCCAAACTAGCCCATGTCAACTAGCCCATGTCAACTAGCCCAAACTAGCCCATGTCAACTAGCCCATGTCAACTAGCCCAAACTAGCCCATGTCAACTAGCCCATGTCAACTAGCCCATGTCAACTAGCCCATGTCAACTAGCCCATGTCATCTAGCCCATTTCAACTAGCCCATGTCAGCTAGCCCATTTCAACTAGCCCATGTCAACTAGCCCATGTCAACTGGCCCATGTCAGCTAGCCCATGTCAGCTAGCCCATGTCAACTAGCCCATGTCAACTAGCCCATGTCAACTAGCCCAAACTAGCCCATGTCAACTAGCCCATGTCAACTAGCCCATGTCAACTAGCCCATGTCAACTATCCCATGTCAGCTAGCCCATGTCAGCTAGCCCATGTCAACTAGCCCATGTCAGCTAGCCCATGTCAGCTAGCCCATGTCAACTAGCCCATGTCAACTAGCCCATGTCAACTAGCCCATGTCAACTGGCCCATGTCAGCTAGCCCATGTCAGCTAGCCCATGTCAACTAGCCCATGTCAACTGGCCCATGTCAGCTAGCCCATGTCAGCTAGCCCATGTCAACTAGCCCATGTCAACTAGCCCATGTCAACTAGCCCATGTCAACTTGCCCATGTCAGCTAGCCCATGTCAGCTAGCCCATGTCAACTAGCCCATGTCAACTAGCCCATGTCAACTAGCCCAAACTAGCCCATGTCAACTAGCCCATGTCAACTAGCCCATGTCAACTAGCCCATGTCAACTATCCCAAACTAGCCCATGTCAACTAGCCCATGTCAACTAGCCCATGTCAACTAGCCCATGTCAACTAGCCCATGTCAACTAGCCCATGTCAACTGGCCCATGTCAGCTAGCCCATGTCAGCTAGCCCATGTCAACTAGCCCATGTCAACTAGCCCATGTCAACTAGCCCAAACTAGCCCATATCAACTAGCCCATGTCAACTAGCCCACGTCAACTAGCCCATGTCAACTAGCCCATGTCAACTGGCCCATGTCAGCTAGCCCATGTCAACTAGCCCATGTCAGCTAGCCCATGTCAACTAGCCCATGTCAACTAGCCCAAACTAGCCCATGTCAACTAGCCCATGTCAACTAGCCCATGTCAACTAGCCCATGTCAACTAGCCCATGTCAACTGGCCCATGTCAGCTAGCCCATGTCAACTAGCCCATGTCAACTGGCCCATGTCAGCTAGCCCATGTCAGCTAGCCCATGTCAACTAGCCCATGTCAACTAGCCCATGTCAACTGCCCCATGTCAACTAGCCCATGTCAACTGGCCCATGTCAACTAGCCCAAACTAGCCCATGTCAACTAGCCCATGCCAACTAGCCCATGTCAACTAGCCCATGTCAACTAGCCCATGTCAACTAGCCCATGTCAACTAGCCCATGCCAACTAGCCCATGTCAACTAGCCCATGTCAACTAGCCCATGTCAACTAATGTTGTTTTGCTCGTTTTGTTATTCAGACCCTTTGACTTTTTCCACATTGTATTACGTTACAGCTTCACTCTAAATTTTATTGAATAGTTTGTTCCCCCTCATCAATCTACACACAATATCCCATAATGACAAAGCAAAAACAGGTTTTACATTTTTTGGGGCAAATTTATAAAAATATATAAAAGTTGAAATATTACATTTACATAAGTATTCAGACCCTTTACTCAGTACTTTGTTGAAGCACCTTTGTCATTGATTACAGCCTCAAGTCTTCTTGGGTATGACACTACAAGCTTGGCACATCTGTATTTGGGGAGTTTCTCCCATTCTTCTCTGCAGATCCTGTCAAGCTTTGTCAGGTTGGATGGGGAGCGTTGCTGCACAGCTTTTTTTCAGGTCTCTCCAGAGATTTTCGATCGGGTTCAAGTTCAAGTTAGGGTCGTTGTGCTTAGGGTCGTTGTCCTGTTGAAAGGTGAACCTTTGCCCCAGTCTGAGGTCCTGAGTGCTCTAGAGCAGGTTTTCATCAAGGATCTCTCTGTACTTTGCTCCGTTTATCTTTCCCTCGATCCTGACTAGTCTCCCAGTCCCTGCCACTGAAAAACATCCCCACAGCATGATGCGGCCACTACCATGCTTCACCGTAGGAATGGTGCCAGGATTCCTCCAGACGTGACGCTTGGCATTCAGGCCAAAGAGTTCAATCTTGGTTTCATCAGATCAGAGAATCTTGTTTAGTCTTTTAAGTGCCTTTTGGCATTTTCCAAGCGGACTGTCATGTGCCTTTTACTGAGGAGTGGCTTCCGTCTGGCCACTCTACCATAAAGGCCTGATTGGTAGAATGCTGCATAGATGGTTGTCCTTCTGGAAGGTTCTTCCATCTCCACAGAGTAACTCTGGAGCTCTGTTAGAGTGACCACCAGGTTCTTGGTCACCTCCCTGACCAAGGCACTTCTCCCCCGATTGCTTAATTTGGCCGGGCAGGCAGCTCTTGGAAGAGTCTTGGTGATTTTAAACTTCTTCCATTTAAGAATGATAGAGGCCACTGTGAATACATTTTTTGGTACCCTTCCCCAGACCTGTGCCTCGACACAATCCCGTCTCGGAGCTCTACGGACAATTCCTTCAACCTCATGGCTTGGTTTTTGCTCTGACATGCACTGTCAACTGTGGGACCTTATATAGGCAGGTGTGTGGCTTTCCAAATCATGTCCAATCACTTGAATTTACCACAGGTGGACTCCAAGTTGTAGAAACATCTCAAGGATAATCAATGGAAATAGGATTCACCTGAGCTCAATTTCGAGTCTCATAGCAAAGAGTCTGAATACTTTTTAATTTTTATTTAAATGTTTTAATTTGCTAAAATGTATTAAAACCTGTTTTCACTTTGTCATTACGGGGTATTGTGATGTCATTACGGGGCATTGTGATGTCATTATAGGGTATTGTGATGTCATTACGGGGTATTGTGATGTCATTACGGGGTATTGTGAAGTCATTACGGGGTATTGTGTAGTCATTACGGGGTATTGTGAAGTCATTACGGGGTATTGTGATGTCATTACGGGGTATTGAAATGTCATTACGGGGTATTGTGAAGTCATTACGGGTATTGTGATGTCATTACGGGGTATTGTGATGTCATTACGGGGTATTGTGATGTCATTACGGGGTATTGTGAAGTCATTACGGGGTATTGTGATGTCATTAAGGGGTATTGTGATGTCATTACGGGGTATTGTGATGTCATTACGGGGTATTGTGATGTCATTACGGGGTATTGTGATGTCATTACGGGGTATTGTGATGTCATTACGGGGTATTGTGATGTCATTACGGGGTATTGTGAAGTCATTACGGGGTATTGTGAAGTCATTACGGGGTATTGTGATGTCATTACGGGGTATTGTGATGTCATTACGGGGTATTGTGAAGTCATTACGGGGTATTGTGATGTAATTACGGGGTATTGTGAAGTCATTACGGGGTATTGTGATGTCATCACAGGGTATTGTGATGTCATTACGGGGTATTGTGATGTCATTACGGGGTATTGTGATGTCATTACGGGGTATTGTGATATCATTACGGGGTATTGTGATGTCATTACGGGGTATTGTGAAGTCATTACGGGGTATTGTGATGTCATTACGGGGTATTGTGAAGTCATTACGGGGTATTGTGATGTCATTACGGGGTATTGTGAAGTCATTACGGGGTATTGTGATGTCATTACGGGGTATTGTGATGTCATTACGGGGTATTGTGATGTCATTACGGGGATTGTGAAGTCATTACGGGGTATTGTGATGTCATTACGGGGTATTGTGATGTCATTACGGGGTATTGTGATGTCATTATGGGGGTATTGTGATGTCATTATGGGGTATTGTGATGTCAGTATGGTTTATTGTGATGTCATTATGGGGTATTGTGAAGTCATTATGGGGTATTGTGATGTCATTACGCGGTATTGTGATGTCATTACGGGGTATTGTGAAGTCATTACGGGGTATTGTGATGTCATTACGGGGTATTGTGATGTCATTACGGGGTATTGTGTGGAGATTGATGAGGAAAAGCTTTTTTATATTCTATTTTAGAATAAGGCTGTAACGTAACAAATGTGGAAAAAGTCAAGGGGTCTGAATACTTTCCGAATGCGCTGTAGATTCTGTGGTAATGTTCAAGTCACTCAAATATTACCTGAATACACTTTTGACATGGTAAAATGTATTGAATTGCAGGAAATGAGCTTTAAAACTGAGACATTTTCTCTCTGCCAACTCTAGAGAGGTGTCAACGGTGCTTCTGCCCATAGAAATATACACCATCTGCTATTATTCTCCTTGTCATCAATCAATCAACCAATCAGATGAATCCTCTCCAATCTTGTCTTATCTCCTGGTCAATCAACCATTCAGAGTCAAGCTCCTAAAGTGTTTTTAAACAATCAATCAACTACCCTTACCGCTTATCAACAAATTAAAACAATGGTGCTATCTCTCTAATCAAATCATTAATTAGCCAATTAACCACAGAGTCAATAGGCTACCATGGAAACGGCTGACTCGGTCCTCTCCGTCTTTCTGACCGATCGACCGTGTTGTCAATAGCAATGATTCCGTGCTAATGAAATAATTTAGTCATGATATTCCTTTTCATTTGTACTGGCAGGGTTGTGTCTGTTCGTCTATCAGTACGCAGATAAGATATAGTGACATAGACCTGTGCGTCATGTACAGAAAATAATATAATTATTATGCCACTTAGCAGACTCTCTATCTAGTGTGTCTTCTCAGTGCAGACTCTCTATCTAGTGTGTCTTCTCAGTGCAGACTATCTATCTAGTGTCTTCTTAGTGCAGACTATCTATCTAGTGTCTTCTCAGTACAGACTATCTATCTAGTGTGTCTTCTTAGTTCAGACTATCTATCTAGTGTCTTCTCAGTGCAGACTATCTATCTAGTGTCTTCTCAGTGCAGACTATCTATCTAGTGTGTCTTCTTAGTGCAGACTATCTATCTAGTGTGTCTACTTAGTGCAGACTCTCTATCTAGTGTCTTCTCAGTGAAGACTCTCTATCTAGTATGTCTTCTTAGTGCAGAATCTCTATCTAGTGTGTCTTCTTAGTGCAGAGTCTCTATCTAGTGTCTTCTCAGTGCAGACTCTTTAACTAGTGTGTCTTCTCAGTGCAGACTCTCTATCTAGTGGGTCTTCTTAGTGCAGACTCTCTATCTAGTGTCTTCTCAGTGCAGACTCTCTATCTAGTGTGTCTTAGTGCAGACTCTCTATCTATTGTGTCTGCTTAGTGCAGACTCTCTATCTAGTGTGTCTGCTTAGTGCAGACTCTAACTAGTGTCTTCTCAGTGCAGACTCTCTATCTAGTGTGTATTCTCAGTGCAGACTCTCTATCTAGTGTCTTCTCAGTGCAGACTCTCTATCTAGTGTGTCTGCTCAGTGCAGACTCTCTATCTAGTGTCTTCTCAGTGCAGACTCTCTATCTAGTGTCTTCTCAGTGCAGACTCTCTATCTAGTTTCTTCTCAGTGCAGACTCTCTATCTAGTGTCTTCTCAGTGCAGACTCTCTATCTAGTGTCTTCTCAGTGCAGACTCTCTATCTAATGTCTTCTCAGTGCAGACTCTCTATCTAGTGTCTTCTCAGTGCAGACTCTCTATCTAGTGTCTTCTCAGTGCAGACTCTCTATCTAGTGTCTTCTCAGTGCAGACTCTCTATCTAGTGTCTTCTCAGTGCATATATGTACCCACCATTTTAACATTGCTAGTCAAACTCTCTGAACTGAATCACACAGTGTATAAAGGTAATGGACAGTCTCTTTCCTAGAAAACTCTACTCTTCCTCTCCCTCTTCTTCTTCCTCCTCCTCCTTTTATTCTTCTTCTTCCTCTGGGGCTGTGTAATGTGTAATACATGTGCTCTTCCTCCTCCTCCTCCTCCTCCTCCTTCTCCTCCTCCTTTTCCTCTTTGCCTGTGTAATGTGTAATACATGTCGGTGTGTAAAGGTTGAGAGACAGCTGCGTCTCATCCTTCCAGCTCTCCCTGTTCTCTCCAGCCCTCCCTTGTCCTGATAAAAGAGGATCAAAGACATGATGTATACCGTGACCCTCCTTCCTCCTTCCTCTGCCTGCGGTGTGTGTGTGTGTGTGTGTGTGTGTGTGTGTGTGTGCCTGACCATGTCCTTCCTCCTGCCTGCGGTGTGTGTGTGTGTGTGTGTGTGTGTGTGTGTGTGTGTGTGTGTGTGTGTGTGTGTGTGTGCATGTGCGTGTGTGTGTATGTGTGTGTGTGCCTGACCATGTCCTTCCTCCTGCCTGCGTTGTGTCTGTTTCTTCGAGGGCAACATGGAGGGAAATGCTCAGCCGGGTCTGTGGGTGGCAGGGCTTGACATGGAGCCTGGGTGCTCCATATTGGTGCGCCTCGTCTACCCTCCAAACCTGCATAATGAAACACCATCGTTCCCCACATGGTCTGACCAGTCTTAGTCGTGGACCATGGGTTAGGTGGCCTGTTGGCTGTTGTGGTGGGAAAAAAATAATAACACAATGAGTAATGTAGTGGTGTAAAGTACTTCAGTAAAAATACTTTGAAATACCACTTAAGTCGTTTTTTTTTGGGGGGGGGGGGGGTATCTGTACTTTACCTTACCAGTCATATGTTTGACAACTTTGACTTCACCTACATTCATAGAGAAAATGATGTACTTTTTACTCCATGCATTTCCCTGACACCCAAAAGTGTTAGTTACATCTTGAATGCTTAGCAGGACAGTAAAATGGTCTAATTAACACACCTATCAAGAGAACATAGCTGGTCATCCCTAATGCCTCTGATCTGGAGGAGTCACTAAACAGAGAACATCCCTGGTCATCCCTACTGCCTCTGATCTGGAGGACTCACTAAACAGAGAACATCCCTGGTCATCCCTACTGCCTCTGATCTGGAGGACTCACTAAACAGAGAACATCCCTGGTCATCCCTACTGCCTCTGATCTGGAGGACTCACTAAACAGAGAACATCCCTGGTCATCCCTACTGCCTCTGATCTGGAGGACTCACTAAGCAGAGAACATCCCTGGTCATCCCTACTGCCTCTGATCTGGAGGACTCACTAAACAGAGAACATCCCTGGTCATCCCTACTGCCTCTGATCTGGTGGACTCACTAAACAGAGAACATCCCTGGTCATCCCTACTGCCTCTGATCTGATGGACTCACTAAACAGAGAACATCCCTGGTCATCCCTACTGATCTGGAGGACTCACTTAACAGAGAACATCCCTGGTCATCCCTACTGCCTCTGATCTGACACTCACTGAACAGAGAACATCTCTGGTTATCCCTACTGCCTCTGATCTGGAGGACTCACTGAACAGAGAACATCCCTGGTCATCCCTACTGCGTCTGATCTGGAGGACTCACTAAACAGAGAATACCTCTGGTCATCCCTACTGCCTCTGATCTGGAGCACTCACTAAACAGAGAACATCCCTGGTTATCCCTACTGCCTCTGATCTGGAGGACTCACTAAACAGAGAACATCCCTGGTCATCCCTACAGCCTATGATCTGACAGACTCACTAACCAGCGAACATCCCTGGTCATCCCTACTGCCTCTGATCTGGAGGACTCACTGAACAGAGAACATCTCTGGTTATCCCTACTGCCTCTGATCTGGAGGACTCACTAAACAGAGAACATCTCTGGTCTTCACTACTGCCTCTGATCTGGAGGACTCACTAAACAGAGAACATCCCTGGTCATCCCTACTGCCTCTGATCTGGAGGACTCACTAAACAGAGAACATACCTGGTCATCCCTACTGCCTCTGATCTGACAGACTCACTGAACAGAGAACATCCCTAGTCATCTCTACTGCCTCTGATCTGGAGGATTCACTAAACAGAGAACATCCCTGGTCATCCCTACTGCCTCTGAACTGACAGAGTACACCCCTGGTCATCCCTACTGCCTCTGATGTGACAGAGTACATCCCTGGTCATCCCTACTGCCTCTGATCTGGAGGACTCACTGAACAGAGAACATCTCTGGTCATCCCTACTGCCTCTGATCTGGAGGACTCAATAAACAGAGAACATCCCTGGTCATCCCTACTGCCTCTGATCTGATGGACTCACTTAACAGAGAACATCCCTGGTCATCCCTACTGCCTCTGATCTGACACTCACTGAACAGAGAACATCTCCGGTTATCCCTACTGCCTCTGATCTGGAGGACTCACTGAACAGAGAACATCCCTGGTCATCCCTACTGCCTCTGATCTGGAGGACTCACTAAACAGAGAATACCTCTGGTCATCCCTACTGCCTCTGATCTGGAGTACTCACTAAACAGAGGACATCCCTGGTCATCCCTACTGCATCTGATCTGGAGGACTCACTTAACAGAGGACATCCCTGGTCATCCCTGGTCATCCCTACTGCATCTGATCTGATCTGACACTCACTGAACAGAGAACATCTCTGGTTATCCCTACTGCCTCGTATCTGGAGGACTCACTAAACAGAGAACATCCCTGGTCATCCCTACAGCCTATGATCTGACAGACTCACTAACCAGAGAACATCCCTGGTCATCCCTAATGCCTCTGTTCTGGAGGACTCACTGAACAGAGAACATCTCTGGTTATCCCTACTGCCTCTGATCTGGAGGACTCACTAAACAGAGAACATCTCTGGTCTTCACTACTGCCTCTGATCTGGAGGACTCATCCCTACTGCCTCTGATCTGACACTCACTGAACAGAGAACATCTCTGGTTATCCCTACTGCCTCTGATCTGGAGGACTCACTAAACAAAGAACATTCCTGGTCATCCCTACTGCCTCTGATCTGGAGGACTCACTGAACAGAGAACATACCTGGTCATCCCTACTGCCTCTGATCTGACAGACTCACTGAACAGAGAACATCCCTGGTCATCTCTACTGCCTCTGATCTGGAGGACTCACTAAACAGAGAACATCCCTGGTCATCCCTACTGCCTCTGAACTGACAGAGTACACCCCTGGTCATCCCTACTGCCTCTGATGTGATAGAGTACATCCCTGGTCATCCCTACTGCCTCTGATCTGGAGGACTCACTAAACAGAGAACATCCCTGGTCATCCCTACTGCCTCTGATCTGGAGGACTCACTAAAAAGAGAACATCCCTGGTTATCCCTACTGCCTCTGATCTGGAGGACTCACTAAACAGAGAACATCCCTGGTCATCCCTACTGCCTCTGATCTGGAGGACTCACTAAAAAGAGAACATCCCTGGTTATCCCTACTGCCTCTGATCTGGAGGACTCACTAAACAGAGAACATTCCTGGTCATCCCTACTGCCTCTGATCTGGAGGACTCACTGAACAGAGAACTACCCTGGTCAACCCTACTGCCTCGGATCTGGAGCACTCACTAAACAGAGAACATCCCTGGTCATCCCTACTGCCTCTGATCTGTAGGACTCACTAAACAGAGAACATCCCTGTTCATCCCTACTGCCTCGGATCTGGAGGACTCACTAAACAGAGAACATCCCTGGTTATCCCTACTGCCTCGGATCTGGAGGACTCACTAAACAGATAACATCCCTGGTCATCCCTACTGCCTCTGATCTGGAGGACTCACTAAACAGAGAACATCCCTGTTCATCCCTACTGCCTCGGATCTGGAGGACTCACTAAACAGAGAACATCCCTGGTCATCCCTACTGCCTCTGATCTGGAGGACTCACTAAACAGAGAACATCCCTGGTCATCCCTACTGCCTCTGATCTGGAGGACTCACTAAACAGAGAACATCTCTGGTCTTCACTACTGCCTCTGATCTGGAGGACTCACTAAACAGAGAACATCACTGGTCATCACTACTGCCTCTGATCTGGAGGACTCACTAAACAGAGAACATACCTGGTCATCCCTACTGCCTCTGATCTGACAGACTCACTGAACAGAGAACATCCCTAGTCATCTCTACTGCCTCTGATCTGGAGGATTCACTAAACAGAGAACATCCCTGGTCATCCCTACTGCCTCTGAACTGACAGAGTACACCCCTGGTCATCCCTACTGCCTCTGATGTGACAGAGTACATCCCTGGTCATCCCTACTGCCTCTGATCTGGAGGACTCACTGAACAGAGAACATCTCTGGTCATCCCTACTGCCTCTGATCTGGAGGACTCACTAAACAGAGAACATCCCTGGTCATCCCTACTGCCTCTGATCTGATGGACTCACTTAACAGAGAACATCCCTGGTCATCCCTAATGCCTCTGATCTGACACTCACTGAACAGAGAACATCTCTGGTTTGCCCTACTGCCTCTGATCTGGAGGACTCACTGAACAGAGAACATCCCTGGTCATCCCTACTGCCTCTGATCTGGAGGACTCACTAAACAGAGAATACCTCTGGTCATCCCTACTGCCTCTGATCTGGAGCACACACTAAACAGAGAACATCCCTGGTCATCCCTACTGCCTCTGATCTGAAGGACTCACTAAACAGAGAACATCCCTGGTCATCCCTACTGCATCTGATCTGGAGGACTCACTTAACAGAGAACATCCCTGGTCATCCCTACTGCCTCTGATCTGACACTCACTGAACAGAGAACATCTCTGGTTATCCCTACTGCCTCTGATCTGGAGGACTCACTAAACAGAGAACATCCCTGGTCATCCCTACAGCCTATGATCTGACAGACTCCAGACTCACTAACCAGAGAACATCCCTGGTCATCCCTACTGCCTCTGATCTGCAGGACTCACTGAACAGAGAACATCTCTGGTTATCCCTACTGCCTCTGATCTGGAGGACTCACTAAACAGAGAACATGTCTGGTCTTCACTACTGCCTCTGATCTGGAGGACTCACTAAACAGAGAACATCCCTGGTCATCTCTACTGTCTCTGATCTGGAGGACTCACTAAACAGAGAACATCCCTGGTCATCCCTACTGCCTCTGAACTGACAGAGTACACCCCTGGTCATCCCTACTGCCTCTGATGTGATAGAGTACATCCCTGGTCATCCCTACTGCCTCTGATCTGGAGGACTCACTAAACATAGAACATCCCTGGTCATCCCTACTGCCTCTGATCTGGAGGACTCACTAAAAAGAGAACATCCCTGGTTATCCCTACTGCCTCTGATCTGGAGGACTCACTAAACAGAGAACATCCCTGGTCATCCCTACTGCCTCTGATATGGAGGACTCACTGAACAGAGAACTACCCTGGTCAACCCTACTGCCTCGGATCTGGAGCACTCACTAAACAGAGAACATCCCTGTTCATCCCTACTGCCTCGGATCTGGAGGACTCACTAAACAGAGAACATCCCTGGTCATCCCTACTGCCTCTGATCTGGATGACTCACTAAACAGAGAACATCCCTGTTCATCCCTACTGCCTCGGATCTGGAGGACTCACTAAACAGAGAACATCCCTGGTCATCCCTACTGCCTCTGATCTGGAGGACTCACTAAACAGAGAATATCCCTGGTCATTCCTACTGCCTCTGATCTGGAGGACTCACTAAACAGAGAACATCCCTGGTCATCCCTACTGCCTCTGATCTGGTGGACTCACTAAACAGAGAACATCCCTGGTCATCCCTACTGCCTCTGATCTGACAGACTCACTGAACAGAGAACATCTCTGGTCATCCCTACTGCCTCTGATCTGGTGGACTCACTAAACAGAGAACATCCCTGGTCATCCCTACTGCCTCTGATTTGATGGACTCACTAAACAGAGAACATCCCTGGTCATCCCTACAGATCTGGAGGACTCACTTAACAGAGAACATCCCTGGTCATCCCTACTGCCTCTGATCTGGAGGACTCACTAAACAGAGAACATACCTGGTCATCCCTACTGCCTCTGATCTGACAGACTCACTGAACAGAGAACATCCCTGGTCATCCCTACAGCCTATGATCTGACAGACTCCAGACTCACTAACCCGAGAACATCCCTGGTCATCCCTACTGCCTCTGATCTGCAGGACTCACTGAACAGAGAACATCTCTGGTTATCCCTACTGCCTCTGATCTGGAGGACTCACTAAACAGAGAACATGTCTGGTCTTCACTACTGCCTCTGATCTGGAGGACTCACTAAACATAGAACATCCATGGTCATCCCTACTGCCTCTGATCTGGAGGACTCACTAAACAGAGAACATACCTGGTCATCCCTACTGCCTCTGATCTGACAGACTCACTGAACAGAGAACATCCCTGGTCATCTCTACTGCCTCTGATCTGGAGGACTCACTAAACAGAGAACATCCCTGGTCATCCCTACTGCCTCTGAACTGGAGGACTCACTAAGCAGAGAACATCCCTGGTCATCCCTACTGCCTCTGATATGGAGGACTCACTGAACAGAGAACTACCCTGGTCAACCCTACTGCCTCGGATCTGGAGCACTCACTAAACAGAGAACATCCCTGGTTATCCCTACTGCCTCGGATCTGGAGGACTCACTAAACAGAGAACATCCCTGGTCATCCCTACTGCCTCTGATCTGGAGGACTCACTAAACAGAGAACTACCCTGTTCATCCCTACTGCCTCGGATCTGGAGGACTCACTAAACAGAGAACATCCCTGGTCATCCCTACTGCCTCTGATCTGGTGGACTCACTAAACAGAGAACATCCCTGGTCATCCCTACTGCCTCTGATCTGACAGACTCACTGAACAGAGAACATCTCTGGTCATCCCTACTGCCTCTGATCTGGTGGACTCACTAAACAGACAACATCCCTGGTCATCCCTACTGCCTCTGATCTGATGGACTCACTAAACAGAGAACATCCCTGGTCATCCCTACAGATCTGGAGGACTCACTTAACAGAGAACATCCCTGGTCATCCCTACTGCCTCTGATCTGACACTCACTGAACAGAGAACATCTCTGGTTATCTCTACTGCCTCTGATCTGGAGCACTCACTAAACAGAGAACATCCCTGGTTATCCCTACTGCCTCTGATATGGAGGACTCACTAAACAGAGAACATCCCTGGTCATCCATACAGCATATGATCTGACAGACTCACTAACCAGAGAACATCCCTGGTCATCCCTACTGCCTCTGATCTGGAGGACTCACTGAACAGAGAACATCTCTGGTTATCCCTACTGCCTCTGATCTGGAGGACTCACTAAACAGAGAACATCTCTGGTCTTCACTACTGCCTCTGATCTGGAGGACTCACTAAACAGAGAACATACCTGGTCATTCCTACTGCCTCTGATCTGACAGACTCACTGAACAGAGAACATCCCAAGTCATCTCTACTGCCTCTGATCTGGAGGACTCACTAAACAGAGAACATCCCTGGTCATCCCTACTGCCTCTGAACTGACAGAGTACACCCCTGGTCATCCCTACTGCCTCTGATGTGACAGAGTACATCCCTGGTCATCCTTACTGCCTCTGATCTGGAGGACTCACTGAACAGAGAACATATCTGGTCATCCCTACTGCCTCTGATCTGGAGGACTCACTAAACAGAGAACATCCCTGGTCATCCCTACTGCCTCTGATCTGATGGACTCACTTAACAGAGAACATCCCTGGTCATCCCTACTGCCTCTGATCTGACACTCACTGAACAGAGAACATCTCTGGTTATCCCTACTGCCTCTGATCTGGAGGACTCACTGAACAGAGAAATCCCTGGTCATCCCTACTGCCTCTGATCTGGAGGACTCACTAAACAGAGAAAACCTCTGGTCATCCCTACTGCCTCTGATCTGGAGCACTCACTAAACAGAGAACATCCCTGGTCATCCCTACTGCCTCTGATCTGAAGGACTCACTAAACAGAGAACATCCCTGGTCATCCCTACTGCCTCTGATCTGACAGACTCACTGAACAGAGAACATCCCAAGTCATCTCTACTGCCTCTGATCTGGAGGACTCACTAAACAGAGAACATCCCTGGTCATCCCTACTGCCTCTGAACTGACAGAGTACACCCCTGGTCATCCCTACTGCCTCTGATGTGACAGAGTACATCCCTGGTCATCCTTACTGCCTCTGATCTGGAGGACTCACTGAACAGAGAACATATCTGGTCATCCCTACTGCCTCTGATCTGGAGGACTCACTAAACAGAGAACATCCCTGGTCATCCCTACTGCCTCTGATCTGATGGACTCACTTAACAGAGAACATCCCTGGTCATCCCTACTGCCTCTGATCTGACACTCACTGAACAGAGAACATCTCTGGTTATCCCTACTGCCTCTGATCTGGAGGACTCACTGAACAGAGAAATCCCTGGTCATCCCTACTGCCTCTGATCTGGAGGACTCACTAAACAGAGAAAACCTCTGGTCATCCCTACTGCCTCTGATCTGGAGCACTCACTAAACAGAGAACATCCCTGGTCATCCCTACTGCCTCTGATCTGAAGGACTCACTAAACAGAGAACATCCCTGGTCATCCCTACTGCATCTGATCTGGAGGACTCACTTAACAGAGAACATCCCTGGTCATCCCTACTGCCTCTGAACTGACATAGTACACCCCTGGTCATCCCTACTGCCTCTGATGTGATAGAGTACATCCCTGGTCATCCCTACTGCCTCTGAACTGACATAGTACACCCCTGGTCATCCCTACTGCCTCTGATGTGATAGAGTACATCCCTAGTCATCACTACTGCCTCTGATCTGGAGGACTCACTAAACAGAGAACATCCCTGGTCATCCCTACTGCCTCTGATCTGGAGGACTCACTGAACAGAGAACTACCCTGGTCAACCCTACTGCCTCGGATCTGGAGCACTCACTAAACAGAGAACATCCCTGGTTATCCCTACTGCCTCGGATCTGGAGGACTCACTAAACAGAGAACATCCCTGGTCATCCCTACTGCCTCTGATCTGGAGGACTCACTAAACAGAGAACATCCCTGTTCATCCCTACTGCCTCGGATCTGGAGGACTCACTAAACAGAGAACATCCCTGGTCATCCCTACTGCCTCTGATCTGGAGGACTCACTAAACAGAAAACATCCCTGGTTATCCCTACTGCCTCTGATCTGGAGGACTCACTAAACAGAGAATATCCCTGGTCATCCCTACTGCCTCTGATCTGGAGGACTCACTAAACAGAGAATATCCCTGGTCATCCCTACTGCCTCTGATCTGGAGGACTCACTAAACAGAGAACATCCATGGTCATTCCTACTGCCTCTGATCTGGAGGACTCACTAAACAGAGAACATCTCTGGTCATCCCTACTGCCTCTGATCTGGAGGACTCACTAAACAGAGAACATCCCTGGTCATTCCTACTGTGATACTCCTCAGAGTTACCAGCCTCCAAACTGTCTGCATCTGGGTCTTCTCCTGAGCCGTGATACTCCTCAGAGTTACCAGCCTCCAAACTGTCTGAATCTGGGTCTTCCGCTGAGCAGTGATACTCCTCAGAGTTACCAGCCTCCAAACTGTCTGCATCTGGGTCTTCTCCTGAGCCGTCATACTCCTCAGAGTTACCAGCCTCCAAACTGTCTGCATCTGGGTCTTCTCCTGAGCCGTGATACTACTCAGAGTTACCAGCCTCCAAACTGTCTGCATCTGGGTCATCTCCTGAGCCGTGATACTCCTCAGTTACCAGCCTCCAAACTGTCTGCATCTGGGTCGTCTCCTGAGCCGTGATACTCCTCAGAGTTACCAGCCTCCAAACTGTCTGCATCTGGGTCTTCTCCTGAGCCGTGATACTCCTCAGAGTTACCAGCCTCCAAACTGTCTGCATCTGGGTCTTCCGCTGAGCATTGATACTCCTCAGAGTTACCAGCCTCCAAACTGTCTGCATCTGGGTCTTCTCCTGAGCCGTCATACTCCTCAGAGTTACCAGCCTCCAAACTGTCTGCATCTGGGTCTTCTCCTGAGCCGTGATACTCCTCAGAGTTACCAGCCTCCAAACTGTCTGCATCTGGGTCGTCTCCTGAGCCGTGATACTCCTCAGAGTTACCAGCCTCCAAAACATCCACATTGTATCGTTTTCCCTCTGGAATAGGGTTCAATATGCAAAGTAGGTTTGACTGGTACAATACATGTGGCTCAATTCACAGTGGTTTCAGAGTCACGCAATAAGAGCTACGATGCTAATGTTTCTCTGGGTGTCACTGAGTAGACTGATACCCCATGTCATTGATCCACAATCCATAGGTAAGGCTGTACAGTGAAATAAGTATATAATGCGAAAGTCTCATATTGCCACAGTGTGATTTCAACAGATTTTTGTCAAATTAACAAATTATTGTTTTTTGTTTGAATTTCTAAAAAAACATTCCAACCTCGTTTAGTATGATCTATTCCTCTATTAGTATGATCTATTCCACTATTAGTATGATCTATTCCACTATTAGTATGATCTATTCCACTATTAGTATGATCTATTCCACTATTAGTATGATCTATTCCACTATTAGTATGATCTATTCCACTATTAGTATGATCTATTCCACTATTAGTATGATCTATTCCACTATTAGTATGATCTATTCCACTATTAGTATGATCTATTCCTCTATTAGTATGATCTATTCCACTATTAGTATGATCTATTCCACTATTAGTATGATCTATTCCACTATTAGTATGATCTATTCCACTATTAGTATGATCTATCCCACTATTTGTATTCATTTGCATCACCTTCAATGAGAGACACTTTTATTTTAAAGGCAAACTGCAAATTCCACTATTGTGACCCAATATTAATAAAACATGAACTGTCTTATTAATTACAGGGTCATTTAGATGATGACACCTAGCTAGATAGTTAGCTAGCTAACGATAGCTACTGAAACAGACATTAGCTAGCTAACGATAGCTACTGAAACAGACCTTAGCTAGCTAACGATAGCTACTGAAACAGACCTTAGCTAGCTAACGATAGCTACTGAAACAGACCTTAGCTAGCTAACGATAGCTACTGAAACAGACCTTAGCTAGCTAACGATAGCTACTGAAACAGACCTTAGCTAGCTAACGATAGCTACTGAAACAGACCTTAGCTAGTTAACGATAGCTACTGAAACAGACCTTAGCTAGCTAACGATAGCTACTGAAACAGACGTTAGCTAGATAACGAAAGCTACTGAAACAGATCTTAGCTAGCTAACGATAGCTACTGAAACAGGTTATGTTGTTTTTGCTGTTTTTTGGGGAAGAACATTGTTTGCATCCTTCAGCTACCTAGCTAGTTTTTTAAGACCAGCACGGTCCAGATCTTTGGGGAAGTGTGTCTGGGCACGTGCAGCAGCAGCAGCTGCGCGAGACAAAACTTTACCAGCCTCATAGCATAGCATAGCATAGCAAGATCAGTGTAACACTACAACAGTCACTGCAAACAACTTTGAAATCAACAAAAATAGGGATCATAACTTATGACCAATGTTGTGACATATGAAATATGTCGTTGTGACATATGAAATATGAGTGATAGTTTAATCAATGTGTAATAACTACGTTAAAAAATGAATGACCGTTAAATTATTATGTGACGTCATATTCAGGTCCTGATTGGTCAACAAGCTTAATTTATGTATCAAATAGTGTTATTTGACATGTCAAATAAAGACACACACACACAGGCACTCTCTCTCTCACACACACACACACATACACACACACACACACACACGTGGGGGGCGTGGGGGGACGTGGAGGGACGTGGAGGGACATGGAGGGACGTGGAGGGACGTGGAGGGGCGTGGGGGGACATGGATGGACGTGGAGGGGCGTGGGGGGACATGGAGGGACGTGGAGGGGCATGGGGGGACGTGGAGGGACGTGGGGGGGGCGTGGGGGGACGTGGACTGGCGTGGGGGGACGTGGAGGGACGTGGGGGGGACGTGGAGGGACATGGAGGGACGTGGACGTCGACCAGATTGTTTATGGTTTTATATTATAAGCGAAAGTGAAATAATGCACGTTGAAAATGTGTGTCTATATTTATAAATTTGAAGAAACTAACAAACTAGAACCACACAATATTTATACTATACTACTTATACTACTATTATAAACAAAAAAAGCACAGGAAAAAAAAAAACGGGAGATATTTCACCTTTGACCTTTTATTACCAGGAAAAACACGCCCATCCCCCTTAACCCCGCCTCCAAAAGAGTACCAAAACTTGTCTTGAAGGAAGATGGAAAACGTGTCGTAACAAAGAAAAAAAAAATACAGTGAAAATAAGTTGTTTGACCAAAATAAACTTTAAGATTGAATGCAAATATCAACTGAATGCTTTTAAAAAAAATCTTCATATATTTCAATATACAGTACCAGTCAAAAGTTCAGACACACCTACATAATGACAGAATGCCAAGAGTGTGCAAAGCTGTCATCAAGGCAAAGGGTGGCTACTTTGAATAATCTCAAATATAAAATATATATATTTGTGTTTAACACTTTTTTGGTTACTACTTGATTCCATATGTGTTATTTCATAGTTTTGATGTCTTCACTAGTATTCTACAATGTAGAAAATAGTCAAAATAAAGAAAAACCCTTGAATGAGTCGGTGTGTCCAAACCTTTGACTGGTACTGAATGTATATATCATTACCTTTTATTATTATTATATTTTAAATCCGTTTTTTCTTAAATTGGTTAATACATGTTGCAATGGAGAAAACGGAAAAAGGAACCCACTATTGAATGAAGAAGGCAGAAGGACTTAGAGTGTGTGGATGTGACTGTTGAGCGCCTCTGGTTAACTGTATGTTTTGGGGATAGAGGAGAAGGAACCAGTTTAATTAAAATGGTGTTAATGCCTTGTCACTCACAGAAACAGTTTTAGTGGGAGGTGGTGGTGGTGGTGGTGGTGGTGGTGGGGGGGGGGGATGTGAGAGGGGGGGGGGTGGGGGTGACAAAAAGGAAGAGAAGAGAAAAAAGCAGGGGGGAAATTATGCAGAAAGCTGTCTCCCCCCCCCCCCTCCCCTCACATTGTCTATGACCAGGGTTAGGGTTCTGTTCGAGCAGCAGATTAGAAACCGAGAATGTCCCCTGACCCCTTTTTTTTTTTTTTCATGATCAACAGATCAGAGACATTCTTTCTGACTGGGATAATCTTAAAATAGGTTTGTTTATCTGAGTCAAAATCTCTTTTGTAAGACAGACCTGTACTGTTAGATCCAAATGGGGAACACATGTTACAACCCTTCTAAAGTACTTGTAGCCTCTGGTTAGGAAAATTTTTATTTTTATTTTTTTTAATTATCTTGAAATGTTGCAAAAA